>NC_056731.1:1187731964-1187924464 GCF_019279795.1 Protopterus annectens | reverse complement strand
CATCAAGGTAGGTTTTCTGATTCTGGTAACCAGAAGAACTAGCAGGAATCACAAAAATCAACCTGGAATACTTTTCTGAAATCACCTTGTCTCTGTTTCTTTTGCAAAGTTTTCACTCTTCTTCCTCATTTTTTACTTTATAGGGCAACTGAATAAAAAGCATTCTTTATTATTTTTTTTTAGATTTTTTTTTTATTTAAAAAGAAATGAGCATATCACACACATTTGCATGCTTTACTACTGATGACAAACAACAAAGTTTATGTAGAAGTGAAGAAGCCCTGTGGGATTAATAGAATTATTAATAGAATGTATGTACTTCAGCAGAGTTAGTAACATTATCAAGTCACAGCAAGAGGTTCTGCAGTTCATTTCTCAGCTGGGTGCCTTCTGTGCTGAGTGTGCACATCTTCCTTTTGTTCATATCGGTTTCTTCCCAAATCCCAAAGACATGCACTAGGTGGATTGATGACTCTAAATTATGCATGTGAGTGTGTGTGTGTGTGTGTGTGTGTGTGTGTGTGTGTGTGTGTGTGTGTGTGTGTGTGTATACCAGCACAGGCACATATATGTTTGCAAGGCACTGAAACCTACTCTGGAGTGGGTATGAGTCATTACACCAAAGTCTATATATGATCTATTCCATGCAATAACATAATTTCCCAAAGAATATGTCACTAAGCATCTTTGCCATATTTAGCAATATAGTTTTTGGTAGTCTATAATAACAGAATAAACATTAAAAATAACATACCCCAAAACATTGGAAATAATACACCAAAGACTTTAAGGAGAAGAGAACTGAGGCTCATCTATTGAGTGAGGTTGATGGCATGTTTCAAGTTAAATTTACACAAAATATCCAGGCATGTAAACTAAATTACTGCACCTAGAGGCCTTTTGGTGTTGTACTTTATTTTAATCAAATTTTAAACATTTCTTCTGTTATAGTTTGTTCAGCTAAACTTGCTGGCTTTGGAACTGAACAGTTGTCTGTCTGGGCGAAGCATCTGTTTGCACCCAATTCAGTTTGCACCCAATTCCAGTTAAGTTAAATATTTTTAACTGTGTTTTTGTATTTTTATGTCTTTTTGCATTAAACTGCAGCTCTGTTAAAATAGAGAATGTTATACATATCTGTGTTGCCTGGTTGTTTGTGCAGGTAATAGACAAGCCTTCATTTTGTTACACTGTGTTTTCTCCTTTGTAAAAGCATTAGATAATAGCTCCATCTAGCAAATATTTTTCCAGTGACTGTCTACTGTTTATTCTACTTTTCCATTTATTTCTTCCATTGAAGTACATTTTTTGGTTGGTTTTCTAGTATAAGTACAAACTTGCTGAATGCAGTAGCGGTTATTTAGTGGCAGGAAGTAATTTGATGCTGTCTGTGTGGCTGACATTACTGACTGAGCTCCAACTACGTGCTTAGTGGTTCTCTCATTTCTATCACTCAGTTTAAACACTCTTGGTAGTCATTTCTTGTGTCAGTGCTCATCTGCCAAATAAAGGATCTTCCATTGATTAAGAGAACTGAGTAGTGGTCTTTATTCCAACAAAATAAAGGGCTGAAATAAGACAAAAGCAGGTATCCGGACTGCAGCACCATGAAACCAGCAGGATGGATTAGACCCAGGATCAATAAAAAGGAGGCATTGACTACTACATAAATTTTTCCTCATCAAGAGACCCCACACCATAACAGGATCAACAATAAGGCAAGTTCTTTGACCCTGTGTGTCTTCCAAACACTTCAAAGACTTGTTTTATTCTGGCAATGCTAAAACAAAGTTATGAGGTTCATTGCAAAGAAAACATATTAAACCCATCACTGTTCATCAGTCAAAGCTTTAAACTGGCTAGAACTACCTTGTCACATTGCTTTTCTTACCGACATGAAACTCAAAAAATATTAGACAAATCCCATGTTTATTCAGCTCTTAGTACCATACAACACAGTTATTTATCTAACAGACCACTTTGATTTAATGAAAAAAAAACTTGCTATCTACAAACCACAAAACATCTTAAGGCCTCAACCTTTGCAATTAATAACTACATTGTGAAAACCTTTAATTTTGCTTGTTTAACAGTTAGGCCCGTACCTGCTCTCAAGAATCTCCTCCCTGTCTTCCTTCATTTCTACCCTCTTGCGTCCTTCATTTAATTTCCTACTATAGCAATACCTTCCAACTTTCTTTTTTTTCAATGCCTTTTCTCATTTCTCATAGAATCCACAAATTCATTTTCCTAGGTTCTTTCTTTTCTTCTACCTTCCTGCCACTGACCTCTATAGAATCTCAACATATTTATTTTTATCCCTCCCCCTCTGTCTTCATTCCTCTCCTCCTCTCACTTCACTGACAGCACAAGAGAAGCACACCCCACCATTTCTCTTAATCTTAATTCCTTTTCCTTTGTCAATTATACTCACACACTGAAAAAAAAACTTTACTTTCAGTACTGTTTAACCTTCTTAGCACTCATAAGATCACCTCCTTCCTCATCTAAAACTCAGCTATTAGAACATGTATGACTGTGTTGTATGGTAAATTATTCACTTAATCTTCTCAATTAGAAATGTTCCAGTGTCTTTGAAGCAAAGCCCCTAACCATTTTGCCAACCCCCCCTCCTGATCTTGTTTGTTTGTGTAACAAAAAAAATGTGTAAATTGTGTATATGTGTCTGTGCAAAACTGTGACTTGTTTGGCATATAAATCTCTCTCTCTCTCTCTCTCTCTATATATATATATATATATATATATATATATATATATATATATATATATATATATATATATATATACAGTTATCTTAAAAAAAAACAAAAAAAAAAACAAAACTGAAATCTGGAGACTTCAACCATACAAGGGAAAAGGGGCAGAGAAACTATAAGGATAATTGGGTAAGTTTCTCCAGTTTTGCGTAACATACCCGGTTATTTTTTATTTATTTTTTTATTTTCATTTTACATTTGTTGACCGGGCTAGTCTAACTGGATATATGTCCATTTTCAGTAGAGACCCGGGGAGAAAAGCTCCACTACAGCATTATTATAAAATTGAAAACAAAAATAGTACGTAAGAATACATATTTTAAAAAATTAATTTGCTATAGGACCAATAAAAGTGAATATTCATTAAATAAGAGAATACAAAATGACATGTTTATAACAGGATTAACATGTGAAAAGGCAATATTAGAGAGTAAAATACAACTTAATATAAAAAGACAAGACAGGGTGAATATATATTTTTTTTATTCTTGTATTTTCTCTGTCCCTTCTCTCTCACTCTTTTGAAGTGTCTGGATTCCTAAACATGTTTATTTTTTAAATAAAAGAAAACTAGAATTTTCATATCATATATTAATAGAAGAAAGTCCAGACTTTTTTTCTGTTGGTATATGCTCGAGTCAAAACAGGTACACTGGCTGGGCTGACCAATTAGCACACTCATTTGTGAATGTTAATGGACAGTCATTTTATAATAAAGAAATAAATAGGACATATGACTGCGCATCTGAATAAGTAACAAATAAATTCTTGCCACAAAAATATAGAACAATAATGGAAAGGAAGAGAAGAAATTAAATGCTATCATGGAAGTATCAAATAGAGAAAACTAGAACATAATTAAGACAAGAAGTGTAACTGTTAGAAGAATATAGAAGAGACAACAGATCAATAAAAATACTCAGAAAGATAGATGTGATAAAAGCATTGCACAGTATTGGAACTGACTAGGAACTATTAAACACTATTGCAAATAATAATAAACTAAATATATCAATACAGGCAGAAAAACTTACAAGGTATGCAGATAAAAATGAAGGAAAAATACAAAATAAGAAATTAATTGATGACACATAAAGTTGTACAGAGAACTGGGAAACAAATAAAAAGGAATGCAAACACTACCAAAAAAGAAGAAACAAGATACATTTTGGAGAAATATTTATGAAGACCCTGTGGAACATAAAGATGCTGAATGGATACAAAAATTAAAATAAACCATAAGGAGTTCAAATGCACAGGATATGGAATGGAATGAAATAATGCCCAGAGAAATTGAAACAAAATTAAGAAAAGCTCCTAAATGGAAAATCCCTGGCCCAGATGCAATACCTAACTTCTGGCTAAAAGTAATAATGTCTTCACACAAAGATTTACCACTGAGTAAGAATTACTTATATTTGCATCCCGAACATAACCAAGCTGGTTAACAACAGAAAAAAATGACATTCCTCCTTAAGAGTAAATCTGTAAGCCGTCCTGAAAATTATAGACCAATAACTTCCCTTATGATGATGTACAAACTATATACAGGAAATTATACAGAGTTGATATTCATTTAGAAGAAAACTCAATAATTGCAATAGAACAATAGGGTAAGAAAAGAAAGTCATATTGAACAAAGGATCATTTGTCATAATGGAGACTTGTAAAAAGGGGAAGAATCTAAATATGGCATGGATAGATCACAAAAAAAACAAAAAAAAAAAACATTTTACCACATCCCACATTCATGGATAAAGTAGTGCTTACAGATGTATAAGATACTCCCTACATTGATCAATTACTGGACAGTGACCATGAAACAATGGCAAGACACTTTACAATTAAGCCATGAGAAAGGGAAAATTATTATCCCAGGGATTAAAATTCAAAGTGGGATATTCCAGGGTGATACGTTGTCAGTACTGTTGTTTTGTCTCACCCTTAAACCCATTAAGCTGATCACTTAACAGATTACATCTTGGTTACAATTTGACTTCCAGAAAACAACCTTGCTTAATGACTTCTCATCTACTTTTTGTGGATGACTTAAAATTGTACAGTTCATCAAATGAGTAGTTGGAAACACAACTTTAAATGGTTAAAACTTTCTCAGATGATGTAACAATGTGATTCGGTCTTGATAAATGTGCAAAAGCAACATTTAAAGCAGGAAAGTTGCAGGACCAATAAATTATCAGTCTGTGACAGTAATGTAATGTAAAGAAACTTGAGCAGGAGGAAGTGTATAAATATTTGGGAACTGATGAAGGATACGCAATAAAACATGAACAAATGCAAATAAAACCGAGTAAGGAACATTTCAGAAAACTAAAATTAATATTGAAAACAGTGTTGACATCTAGGAATAAGGTCTAAGCTATACAATTTGCACTTTCTGTTCTAACTTACAGTTTTGTTGTGACTGACTGGCCTCAAAAGGTATTGGATCAGCTGGATAGGAACACAAAACAAATGCTTCATGCTTATAAAATGATATATAAAAATCAGTCTATACACAGATTATATATTCCATACTCTGAAGGTGGTATAGGCCTACTTGAAATTGATTACATGTATAAATAGGCAGTCATGGGACTGCATACATATCTGCTGACCTCATCAGATCCAAACATAAAAAAGTTTTCAAACACGAGGAGAAGAACTCTAAGATGACCTATCTGCTTAGTTTAGCAGTAGCATTCCTGTGTCAAACCAGAATGGAAATTACACCAGAACAGGCAAAAAACAGACAGTGGCTGAATGTGCCAAAAACAACAAAGGAAAGAATATAAGGAGAAAGGTCAGAGGAGAAGGAAAGAAATGTGGAAAAGTCATAAATACAGTGGTAAGTATAAAGATCTCATGAAACAACCTCGTATTGACCAGGATTTGATACAGGAATGGTTAAAGAGAAAGATGGAAGGTTAATAATGACAGGCTAGGATAGTGGTCTACATACACATTAGTTTAAAAAGTCCATTGAATATTTGGGAGACATAAACAAATGTAGGTTCTGTAAAGACAATTGGAAACAGTTGCACATCTTGTTGCTAGGTATGATGCACTCTTGGCAGAGGACCTGTATATTGAAGAGCACAATAATGTGGCAAGGCCATTGCAATGGAGATTGATCAAACAGTACAATATAGAAGGAGCTGAGAAACATTAGAAACATGAACTGCAAAGCATTATTGAAAATGATGAAGTATACATCACATGGGCTGACCCATTACCAACAGGTAATAGACAGTTTCAATAGAAGTCGAAACAATGGCTCTAATGAAAATAATCAACAGCCATATTTAGATATGCTACCAATACATGCAACTCTGTATGAATTGCAGAAGGAGTCAATTCTGGGGACATTGTAGGTGCTGGGAACATCACTGTTGGCTAAAAGCAAAGATTGAAGCAATACTAATTTCATGAACATTAGTTATACACTTACTTAGGAATGGGGTCCATTCCCGTTATGGTATTAAAATTCAAAAAATTTGGAGAAATTAAAAAGACACATTGATGCACCACTCACCAGGCTGTGCAAGAAGAGGGTCACTGCTAGTTGTTTATCAGGGGCTATGATTTGTCACATTGCACATGATGCACTTATGTCTTTGCACCAGGAGTTCACAAATGGCACAGCCATAATACTTGTGGAAATAAATGACTTGAGACTTAGCACGCTGGACTATATGAAGAGAGACATGATGGAGCTTTTGGAATATATATCAAAGGGAGGCATGAACCTAGCCTTGAGCAGCATTTTATCATCACTGAGAATGATGCACTGAGAATGAGGTCACAAGACAAACAAATGAATATGGATTTCAACAACTGGCTTTGCTTCTGGTGTCATTCTTAGTGGATCCAATATATATCAGCCTTGGGAAAGATGGTTGACAGTCCAAACTGCTTTGGCAGAGATGGTTGGCACATTTCTCCCCAAGGCTTCTGTATATTAGCCAAAACAGATTATTTTCCTCTAAAAGACCTGTCACCAGTGCTATTTGTAGACAATGTCAATATCCGAAACCATCCAACATAACAAAACAGAATCTGGATATAATAAAGGTTTTGCTGCTCAATGCTAGGAGCCTTAAAAAAACTCCCTACAGGTACTCCTTACCCTGGAATGCAACAAAACCATCAGTTCAAGGACTCCATTATTTACCATGCACTCAGGACCACTGCACTAGTTGAGGACACTAAAGACAGGGACAGCTGCATATTCATTAAAGGAAGTGTTATCTCAAGATTTGCTGGGCAGGATAATAACATGGAAGTCCTCCATGTCCAACATACCATTAATAAAATCCCATATCACATCACAGTTGACTTTAGGACCCTCTCCATGTTTCATCTTACCATACCTCCTACTTGATGATTATGGAGTCCCTATGCATCAGTCCAAACACCATTCCTCTGGAGGACTTCAACTACCCCTCTATAAATTGGAAGACTTATGCATCCCTTAACATGTGTTTCCAGTGATTTCTAAACTTCATTAATGCAAACTCTCCGGACAAGTTAGTCTGCACCCCAAATAGAAGCGACAAAATCCTGGACTTGGTCCTTAGCAATCTAGGGTCAGCTCTGTTCATTACCATCTGTAACTCTCTCTCTCTGCTCAAATCTGACTATGAATCAGACACATTCTTTACAAGACTAAAGCCAGAAGCACCTTTCAATGACTCGGTATTCAGAGATTATTCTAAGGCTCTACTTAATTCTGAGTGATGACCTGGCTAAATTCAATATCCCCTCCCAACCTGACATTGTGTATCCTGAATCCTTTACTGTCAAATACTATGCTCATGTATATAGCTGCACAGAGGCATCTGTCCCCCTCTGAAGTAAATATTATTCCAAATTTAAAAATGAAACCTTATGGTGGAACCCAAATATAAACAAGTTCCACAAGAGGAGGAAAGAAAAACTCATTACAAGTTAAAATAAATATAACTCCTAGCACGCCAAAAATGCTCTTGCTAAACTTAATAACTAACTCCAGTCCCTGATCAAATCAACCAAAGTCAGATATCAGGTAAAAATAGCCACCCAGGATAAAGACAAACAAAAAGCCTTCTGTAACTATATTAGAAACTTCAAAAACAGTGCCAACACTGTGCGGACCTAATAGTAGATAATATCACCTCTCAGACCCAGAGGACATAGCCAGTCTACTATCAGATAAGTTTAGCTCAACCCCCCCTTTCCTTCCTCAAAAATGTTCACAGATCACATACCTACATCTACACTGCCCCCTCAGTCTCCCAAAAGCAAATCCTCAAGGCACTATCAGAAGGCAGGAACACTGCCTCTAATGGTCCAGATGACATACTAGGATGCCCATTGGTTAGCCTGAAAAAGGACCTGTCAAAATCCCTATAGAGATTATTTTCTTCCAAAAGACCTCTCACCAGCAGTGTACCACAGGGGTCTGTCCTTGTGCCACTCCTATTTGATATTTATTTCTCGGAGGTGAAAGCTAATGTAAAGGACTTATGGCTCACCAAGCCATGTGATGACTGTAAACTAGGTGCCATTTTTGCAATAGTACAAGTTTCTGAAGGTGACTTCCACTTCACATACAGAGTCTCAACAGATCTTATCCTCTCAGACCTACTACATATCCACAAGTCCAATGATGCCATAAACACCCTCTCATGAGATCTTTATCTCACCTGAAACATTACAGAGGGGTGGATACATCTCACAGAGAGTTCACTTCTTTGGAACTGACTTCCTTTCCACATAAAATAAAGTGCTTCTCTTATTTTATTCAAACATAATCTGGATGAATGGATACAAATTCACAAATTCATCCCTGGAGTAGCACCCTTGTTCTGTATGGAAAGGGTAATATATAAATGTTCTGTTTGCTGTTGGTGATGTATGTTTGAATTACAAAGGCTAAAAAACTTCTAAAGATCTTTCAGGATTGATAGCCTAGTAAGAAACTTAAAAACTGGAGCACACAAAAATATGAATATAGAAACTAGAATCAAAAGATTGCACAAAACTTAAAAAACATTACTTTTGCACTGTGGCTCTGCCCCTGCACCTCGTAGTCTCAGTCACAAAATATACTATCTCTAAGGCCACACAAACTGAGATAAAGGAGGGAAAAACACCTGCTCACTTTCTTTAAGTTATATGACCAGGAGGACTCATAATATCACCTGCAACAAAAGAAGGTTCCATATCCTGTGACACTGATTAGATAAGAAAGCTATCAGTTAACTGTGATCACATTGGTAGCAACAAAGCAGCAGTTGACAACCAAAGGAAAACCATTTTTCTATTGATATTAGAGTTCCGTCTCATTTTTGTCCAGTTGTCATAGTTAGAAGTATCTCATGTAGTCTCACTCCGTCTCATTTATCCATAATAGTATGACAATTTAGGCATCTTATTATTCATGCAAATATACCTGGAGACCAGAAGATATTTGCAAATGTCTAAACTAGTACTTATAACATGGGTCTGAGCATAACTTTAGTAGGGTAGGAGTTCTGCTCTAAAAATTAAACACAGTTATGAACTGTAGGGGCAACACATGGAGAGATGCATACAAAATAGTTTTTTTTAAATTTGATGTGCATTTGGAGACAGCAATATAATGTTGTGAGTACAAAATGGGAATTTCCGGCTATACCTCTGCTGTCTTTCATTTTCTCCCTTCACCTTACTCTGTGACACATCTATTCTTCTTATAATTGCTGCCTAAGTTCTCTTTTCTACCACCTTACTCCACCTACCTCTTCCCACCTGTTTTGTCTACTGACCTCTAGTTGCCTCCTCTCACTTTCAATCTGCCCTTTGTTGTCTTATTGATCAGACCACCAGCATCTGTTCCTTCCATGTTCTCTCCTGAAGCTGTGCCACTTTGCTGTACATCCCATATCTGCTACCCTAAGCTTCTTCAGTCAAACTGCTAACACACAGGTTTTGCATGTTTTACAAGTCAGGGTATCACCTATAATACATTCATGCACAAGGCAGGCAGTTCCCATGATTTAAAATATATAGCACACCTCCAACCTATTCCAATAGTTCTTGTTGGGGAAATCCCACAGAATTATCCGTTTAATATACATGCAAATAGGTAGGTACAGAAGCCAGTACAGTAGTCCTGCAAGCAGGTAAAAGACAACTAATAATGATGTAACTGTTGAGTGGTGTAGGTAATGCCGGATATACCGTGGAGTAATGGATGATGTTCCTAGCTTCATCCCCAAAGCATTGCAGCAATGGTGTACAGCATTGCCTATGCAGAAACACAGAACATGATGGCGCATGATTTTAGCAAAATGAAGGGATGTTTTTTAAACTGCATTTTATTTCTTAAAAATTAACAACATATAAGCTGAAAGGAAATAATAAGATAATCATGCGAGTTTACAGAATACATAATTAGTCAACACCAATGAACAACCTGCTGTTGTGACTCATACATGAATATTTTCTGGAATTAACCTGAAAAAGAAAACCGTTAACTATGCACACTATTAACAAGCTCATCTGTTTCACTATCAAACCTTGATAGCTTCATGAATGTACACTTACAGTTGTCATGATATCCAGTTAGTGTTTATTGTATCTAGTAAAAAAAATATTCTAAGCAAAGGGTAGCTTTGCATTCTGATTAGCATCTTTGAAAGAGTGCAACATATTGCTTGCATGATTATGTATAAAATTTTTAACATAATCTTGAAACATTTTCTTAGATTTACATTCCTTGACACAGATCAATTTTATTGTGCTAGACAGTACCTGTCCTACTTCTAGGGCCAGGGAATGTGATGGCTGCTTCCATTTTATTATCCAAAATATCTAGAATTTCCAATCGTACTATATTGGGACTTCAAATACTTTCTGTAATATTGTCTGCAAATAACTCCAATGAGTCTTAAACTGAGGGCAGCCCCACTACATGTGAATGCTATCTGTGTTAGGGGAGGTGAATCTCCAGATTTCACTTTGGAGCCTTGCTTCAACTGCCTGCTTAGGGTTAGATACCATCCGAGTAGCACCTCTTCTGGTGCTTCCTAAATTTTGACCCTCTGTTAAGCTTGAGTGGAGCCTCCCAGACTATGGTCACTCCTTCTGACCTACCCCACTTACATTCTACTCTGTGCTTTAATGCCTTGACCATAGGTTCCCACATATTACTTTATATTGTGTTAGCTCTGACTTTCTTACTGCTGTACCAGGGCATCCTTCTCCTTTCTTGCCATTTACCTTGACATTGTTTTGCCAAATGTGGGTGATCTGCTTGTTCATGAACCAGTCTTGTTCACAGAACACGTTCCAGACTTAATTCGTGTAAACTTTTAGGTCTCTGTTGGTGTTGGCCATCAATTATTTGATCTCACTCCTAATTCTCTTACTAATCCAGGGCTGTCTAGAGTTGCCTGCTGCTTTCCTTAGCTTAGAATATGCAGATGATTTCAAATTATATCTGTGTGACCTTCTTCCCATCCCATGCCCCCTAACTTAATACTCTCTTTGTGTAGTTCTAGTATTCAACCCTGGGGCGATAAGAGGAGTTTCCTTTGTTGGTGTTATACTGGAGTGTTTTTAGTATTCATTCTTTGTTGTAAAATCTTAAAATCTCGGCTAACTTAAATGCCAGCACATAACTAGAAATGAAGGCTAGACCCAAGCCTCCAAAATCTTTTGAAATATAAGCTCCCTGCACCACTATCCTCTTGGATGTGGTTCCCAATATTCCTGAATTTATTGTATCTTGATGCTAGGTTATTTTTGGATGATCTGTTGGGATGGGAAGATTTCATAGAAGATACATTATATGGGGCATAATCATAGTTTTCTGGATTTGGATTGTACCTGAGAGGGTACGCCTTAGCTGTAGTTTGAGTAGGTATTTTCTTTATTCTTGTGATTAGGTCAGATAAACTAACATCTACGGTTGTTGTCCAACTATTCCTTATCAGGAGGCCTAAATATTGTGGGATACTGGACTGTGAGAGTATGACTGGGCCAAGGTTGTATTCCTTTTTGCCACAGTGTTCCCATGATGACGTTTGCATGTTACGTTTTAGTGGACAGGCTGCCTTGAATTCTTTAAATAACTTCAGTACACCAAGTATGATGCCAGGAATATTTGTGCTCCATAATAGACAGACCTCAACAAAGAGATACAAAGTATCATTTATCCCATGGGATTCAAGCTTTCTGTTTAGAAAAGCCTTAATTTTGACTGTGCTCTTCCATTATCAGAAGGAATAACCCATGTGAAAGGGGTTATCCTCATCCCTGTCTAGTCTCCTTTTTGATATGAGCTATTTCAGATAGTCCTCCATTTACCCATGTAGGGAATGTTTCACCAAACCCCAGTGTTTCTAGATATGGTGCAAATGATCACGCTGTAGTGTATCAATAACTTTGGAGATGTCTAATCAAACTACTTCTGATTCATCCTGTTTCATCTTGGGCCCCACTAGGAAGGTAACTAATTCTCACCAATTATGACTAATCATCATACCATGTATAAATCTATTCTGTCCTAGCTGGACTAAATGAGTCAATATCCTGTCTAGCCTAGAGGACAGGATTTTGGCAAATATTTTTCAGTCCAGGAACTGAAGGGATACTTTTTGTTGCCTTGCTGCATCCAGTGGGGCATTGCAGTATGCACTACAGACTTATAGCCATATTATCTGTTGTGTGTTTCCTGTACAACATATTGGAAACAGCTGCAGCTACAGAAACATGCAAACAGGGCTCACCAAAGCAAAAGGAGCAGTAGCTGAGGAGGAGGGCAGACATTTGAGGAAGAGCAGGTAGCACTTCAGGCAGAGGCAGGTATGGATACATTCCAGTACTGACAAGGAGGTGGCATCTAGAATAAAATGATGGCATGCATTTTTATTTCCAGTCACTACAAGGCAGTGCATACAGTGGTCTTGCTCTGCTTCAGCTTTTACCATACTCATGCAGGTTAAGGGGTGGGTAGGACATAGTCATCATCGCTTACTCAGGTGGGAGGGCAGAGTGAGAGATGACAACAACATTATTACATGGGTCAAAGTTATGTTAGGTCAGCATGGCAGCCAAGTATTCTGATAGCAGGTTATGGAAATTCAGGGATCACATTTCCACTGGAGGGATGGAACTGGCATGTCACAAACATCGGTGATATGCACTGTGGTGTCCTGTGGTTTCAATGTATGATGTGGTCCCTGACAAGAACAATATAGAACCATAGGAGCATGCCATTGCACCATAACAGTGTGTCCCATGTCAGAGGTCAACAACTGCAAGATGATCTAGATGGCAGCCATGTACAAGAGTGTCACTCCATCTGCCCTCAGGGAAACTGAGAATGTAGAAGTCAGAGAGTGAGACTGTGTGTCCTGATGAGGTGTCCTAAGTCTGGAGACTGAGGAGCTTTGTTGGTCACAGTTGGACCAGTCATGCCCGTTAGTAGAGAGCTATTTGGTGAGATCTGACAATGATGGTTTCTCAGGAGGGGTCTGTATAAATAAAGGCACTCACAAGCTTCAGAAGGTAAAACCAAACTAATTTCAGATGAAGTATTCACATGAAAAAAAATGTTTAGTAACATGACCAAGTATTTTATTTATGTAATGTTAATAAAACTGTTACTGGTCATGTCACTGAACTATTGTCTTTTTTTGTGTCATCTGGATATGCTTGGCCTGTGACTGGCTACCTCACATCCTGACTATCTCAAAGCAACAAACAGCATGGCCTGGAGATGCAGACCAGAGGGCGGTTGCCAAGCGCCTTACAGAATTACCAGTGGAGGCTGCATTAGCCAGCAGCAACCTGACCAGCCATCTACTCCCTGTTCCTTTTGTTATGTCACTGTTCATGTACTATACATCATTATACAGGTCATGCACACACTGTACATTGTTATTCTGGCCACTTAGTGCATTTACCATCTCCACAATGTTACTGGTAGCAGCTGTTTGTATCTGTGTCACTGATATGCACATTTGCTAATTTATGCCCAGTGTTGTACCAAGGTAAGGTACAGACCTGTAGTCATGGTAACACTGTAAATTACCATGCTACACCATTGTAGGGTATTAGTGTATGTCAGAGTAAATATGGCTTATAGATGCCATGTTGACTAGGAAACCTGTGTAGCCTGAATGGGACTCACAGTAACAGGATATCTACAAAATACTGTTGAGATTGCAGGTTTAGGCTGTCTCTTCACAGAAGTCTTGTATGTCTAGGATGTGTGTCAGTTTTCCTATGTTACTATTGCTGGCAGTGCCACTGTGTCATTAGAATGTGCCATGTGCCTTCTGCCATTATTAGCAGTCCCAGGTGACCTGGTGACAACACTAGTAGACTCTGTGAAAGAATTATCATGCCCGTGGCAGCAGTCAGACATGTGCCTAACCCCCCTGACATGTTAGGCCTACTGGTAGATGATACAATATGTGAACAGTAGCTGGGCATAAACATAACTTGTCATTCAGGGTGTTGCACTTGTAACTTTAGTACCTGGATGACATCAATGCAGAAGCCTCTTGGTGAATAAGTCCTACTGCACATGCAGTAAACTGTATAATAAAGATGTCATTGCTAAAACTAACTTGTGTCATCCCATACAGACACTCATGTGGTTCATTCCAGCCCACTTCCCACATATGAACAACTACTGGGTCCACTTCTCCTTTTTGGACAGAGAACCAGATACCCTTTCACATCTCTGAGCTTCTTTTCTGTTAGTGGTCCACCTCCTGTAGTAGACATGTGTCTGAAAATTTCCTATGCATTATTCTTGGCATGCAAAATCAAGTTGTTTACTCTATGCTGCACCTGTTGCAATGACATATTAAGGCTCCCACAGCATTGATATCTTGCTGTTCTACCTGCAACACTTGGCCCTAATAAACCTTGTCCATCTGACTTTGCCCAGATGCATATGCCATGTGTGTATAGAGCCTGCAGTAGCACCTCAGTCTCCTAGGTGGTGAACTCTGCAAGCTGTTGCCTCTCTTGCTGTCCTATAATGAGACCTGCACCTCTGTAGGTTAGAAGTGTTGTTCAGTGTGTGAGCGAAGCCTTCTGCTGAACATTCTGCATGTGTGCTTGTGTACTTCTTCTCATCCAATTGACAGTCAGTTAACTGTCCTCAGTAACGCTGTTGCATGCCTCCTTTCCTCAAAGTTCCTGTTGCTGCTATCCACCATGGCTTCTGAGTATGGTGCAGAGCACATTCTGAGGGGTATTGTCTTCCTTTAGCATGCCTATCTCCAAGTCTAATACCATATCCTATAATGTCCTGATTCCACAGCTTTTTGTCTTAAGACAGTCTCAAGCAAAGTGTTGCCAGCAGTTCATACTGGATTAATGAGGGCCTCTCAGCATGGAGGTAATGCTAATAAATACATTTAGTGTAGATCACTCTGAATTGCTCCTGTACCATAAAGTGCTATACACACTGACTGGCATTACCATGCTCATCCCAGAGTTAGGGCTACATATACATGTGTACATTTGCTCATGCGTAGAACCTTTGTCGCTTATAGCACTGTGGCTGTACGTGACAGACTGCAACTCCCCATTGCAGTTATGTGATATGCAAACATGTCCATGGACATGGAGCTACCATTTTTCTCCTGAACTAAACCTGTGTGAGGTAATATGGCTTCTTTTTACATTTAGACCTATTTTTCCTATTCTGTTAACAGGTCCATCAGTGTATAGAGGTCTTCCTACTTTGGTATACAGCAACTGAGAGTATCAACATGGGCAGATGATGAAAGAGGAAAGAGTTCATCTCTCATCAGTGAGGTGCCTACTCCATGTGCATGACTAGCACAGCTGCAATTTTATGTGTATCATACATTTGTACTAATGACAAGGAAGAAATGCGGTCCTTTTTCATTAATATTTAGACATCTTGCATTTGTCTTTTCATTATGACACCTATTTAATCTTGATGGTTTAAAAAGAGAACTAATGTTTTGATTCTATCCATAATAATAGACTTGAAAATTTGTTTTGGTTAATGTTTAATAATCATCTCTCTTCATGTGAAGAACATTCAGAAGGGTCAAGTTTCTTGTTTTTAAGATGACAATTGTAACTAATTAATTTCATGAGGGAGTGATAGTTTTTTTTTGATAATATTATTAAACACAAAGAATGATTTATGTTAAGGTGTTTTGTTCACAGATTTCAAGCATATTGATATTTTAATGTCATTAGTAATATAAAAACAATTTATGTACTTGTCATAACATTTCATCTGTGCTGTCCATTTTCATTCTTCCTCAATATATGGGTTCAGATCCGATACTTGGAAATGACACAACAGTTATTCTAATTCATGGCCCCCAGCAAACTCTCAAGCTAATTCCCTACCCTTAATGAACCACCCCTGACATCCCTCAGGCCTTGTTTGCAGCTTTACATGAAGACCATAAAGAATTGTCATAATTCCAGTTCAATACATGGGACATGTGGCGCCCCAAGAATTTCATTCCTCCAAAATTCAGTTGTAATAAATGGGGAGGGGGGTTGAGGGAGGGGAGTGGAGGAAGAATGAAAATGGACAATACAGATGGAATGTTATGATAAGTACATAACTTATTTATATGATGTTGTCCATTTTCATTCTTTCTCAACATATGGAACAGAGTCCCCAGCAACCTGAATTCCTGGGTGGATTTTAATGAAGGATATTCCTGAGTAGAGTTAAGGAAAAGGTCTCTCTTTTTCTCAAGACTGGCTCCAATTTGTAATGAATAATAAAGGAATTAGGATTTCACCAAGTAGATATCCTATAACTAGACTCCATGCATAGGCTAGACTGGAATATAGTGGAAGTTTTCATAGGTGTAGTTAAAAGAGCCTGTATTGGTTTGTTAGGGGGAAATGTAATTTAGCGGACACAAACCAATATATAATCTGTCAACTGCTTGATTATAGTTACATTTGTGACCAATTTGCCCATTTTGTGATGTGCCAAGGAAGCTAAGAATTGATATGTCTTCCTAAGCTGTTATTTCTGTGCAGGTAGAAATGCCATTATCTATAAACATCTAGTATGTGCAGCACATGCTCTCCTTTATTTGTAAAGTCTGGGAAAAAATAATGGCAGGTTAATTTGGTTGGTTAATTTATTTTATTTTTATTTTTATTTTACATTTGTTGACCGGGATAGTCCAACTGGATACATGTCCATTTTCAGTGGAGGCCCAGGGAGAAAAGCTCCAAGGGATAATAATACAACATAACATGTCACATATTACAAACTACAAACAGATTATTTACAGAGATTAGATGGGCAGACAATACAAATTACATATAGAATATTTACAGTGATTAGATAAGCAAAAAATATAACAGTTTGTCAGATAAAGTTATTCATCAAGTGAAAATCAGATTAAATTACATAGTAGGCTACATAGCAGATTTACACATTCCAGAGAAAAGTTAACCAGGCTTGATACAGTGACATAGCCAGTTTGTTCCCAGGTGGTGTTTGAGCCTAGTTTTAAACTGCCCTAGAGAAGAAAGTAAGGCAATATCAGCTGGTAGAGAGTTCCATGATCTACCTACAGAGTTTACAAAGAGAGAGTCTGAGTTATTAGTTTTACATATCTGAATAAGAAGTCTGTTGGAGGAATGCAGCGGTCTAGGATTATTATAGAGGGTGACAAGATTTTTGAGTGCAGGGGTATTGTCAGAGTTATGTATGATTTTATGGGCTATGATCAATTGCTTATATAGGATTAGACAGGGTAGTTCAAGCCATCCAAGCTGGATTAGATTGATGCAATGATCAGTCCTAAAAGGCAACCCAGTGGCAAACCTGGCAGTGTGGTTATAGCAGATTGAGAGTTTATTCAGTACATTCTTGTTAACATTGGAGAGTAGAGGGGATGCATACAGAAGAGTAGAGAGAAGGTGAGATCAAGCTATGGCAACTTTGGCTGGGGGGGTTAGAAAGGTGTTTATTCTGTAAAGTGACCCTAGTTTTTTACTGATGGTTTTGATCAGTTGGTTGACATGTAGGTCGAATTTTAGATTATTATCTATAATGACACCTAATAGCTTAGTAGAGAGGTCAGGGGAGATTATTGCACCATCATTTGCTTTTATTGTAAAGTTAATGGCAGTAGACCTTTGTGCAGGCAAAAATAACAGCATTTTAGTTTTTTTTAGGCTTTAGTATCAGACATCATTCAGAAAGCCAGTTTTCTATTGTATTAAAGGTGGTCTGGGTAGCTAACTGTAACTCTACTGGGGGTATGGCTGAGCAAATCAGGGTAGAGTCGTCAGCATATTGGATACAGCTAACTTTTGGGATGACAGTAGTCATATCGTTGATGAAGATGGAGAATAACAGGGGCCCTAGTATCGAGCCTTGTGGTACTCCAAGGGTGTTAGGTAGTAGGTTAGAGAGTTTATTCTGCCAAAGTACAGCCTGCTGTCTACCACTTAGGTAGGATTTAAACTAATGAAGGGCTTTGGGATCTAGATGGAGTGATTGCAGGTTGTGGATTAATAGTTGGTGATCAACCATATCAAATGCCTTGATAAGATCCAAGAAGAGGGCTGAAGAAATATGGTTATTGTTTCGATTATGGTTTATGGTGTTGGTAAAGGCTAGTAGGGCTGAGGTAGTGCTGTGGTGAGGTCTGAAGCCATGCTGGGTACCTGCCATGAGGTGGTTATGGATTAGATGGTGCATGAACTGTCTCTGAATACATTTTTCCATAATCTTTGCAAGTGGAGAGAGTATAGCTATAAGCCTATGGTTGGAGAATTCAGTAGAGCTACCTCCTTTATGAAGTGGGATTACATAGGATATTTTCCAGATGGTGGCAATTTTAGCTTCTACTATGGTTTGATTGATAAGTATTGATACAGAGTAGGCAATAGCATCAGCTGATTTTTGTAGGTATTCAGCAGGAAGTTGGTCAGCCGAGAGTGTGGTGGGTCTTAGTTTTCTGATTAGGGTATAGATAGGTGACGTGGCGACAGGTTGAAAGCTAAAAGGGCTTGAACTGTCTCAGTAAAGAATCAGTTAAAACTATCTGAATCATCTTCTGATGGTTTATCAGTAGTGGCAGCTGGGACAGGGGTAGTAGTTTATTCAAACCTGCCCAAAACTTCTAAGGGTTATTTTGATTTTCTGTCTGTAATTTACAGTAGTATTGTTTTTTGTCTTGTAGTATGGATTTTTTAGTTTTGTTCCTAAATTGCCTGTACTTAATTTGATCTTGGTGGTATTTAGCTGAACGCCATAAAGCCCAGGCTTTATTTCTATGGCTAATTTTGAGTCTAGTCTCTTTTGAAAGCCATGACACAGTTTTTGCCTTTGTCCTCTTTGAGCGAATAGGTGCGTGTAAGTCAAGGATCTCAAGGAATTTATTGTTAAAGTACAGAACTGCTTCCTCTAAGGGGAGGAGTTTTAGAATAGATCAATTACATGATTTTAGTTCCTGTTGGAATTTGGCTGAGTCAAAATTTTTATTATTTCTAAAATTTCTTAGTAAGGATTATTGGGGATTGAGAGTTTTGTGCTTAATTATATATGTATTAATGCTGGATTCTGACACTGCCCTCAGTAGGGGAGGAAGCATTGGTATGTGAAGTGTTCCTATCCATGGGGAAAAAGAAGATGGTGAGTTAGAATATAATGCTTGAAGTTTCGACATTATCCAATGGAAGTAAATGAAAGTAAAACGATGAGAGTTCTAAGAAAAGAATTTTAGATTACATTTGGCTGTAGTTTGAAAAGAAGACTGTGTCAAAGTTCGCTGTACCAACTGTATATCCCATGGTAGCATGGGATCTTTGTAAGGAAGTCTAAGTAAAAGAAAACTATTAAAAATGCTTTGTAAAGTTTAGAGGAAGCCAGAGAAGAATTCTGAAAATCTACACAAAAATTTGAGAAAGGGTGCGACTAGAAGTTAGACATTTGATAAACAAGCACACTCTTAAAATAAACTGGCTAGAAATTCAAGGACAGAATGCATCAGAGCTGTGAAAGGTTCTAACTGATGCTGCTCTACTCAACAAAGAAAAAATATTCTCCATAAATATCTGTAGGGATTTCTTATATATAGTTGTTATGGGAAGTAATAGAATGGGTCAGACTGGCGAAAAAGAAAGTATAGGTTGCCTAGCTATCAATATAATGAGGAAAATACGCAGTCAGGTGAGACAAAGTTCTGTAGACAGATCAAAACTGAAGGTAAGTAGAGAAAAAAAGAGGTCAAAAGAAGGGGAACCATGTTAGTAGAGGTCAGTCAGATAGAGTGAGAATGGATTGTTCTTCAATGTGGCTGCTTTCTGAAGTAATCTTTATTAAATTCTTTGGGTCTATATCATTTCATTGAAAACTCATTTCATCGAAGCTGAATTCACTGACACATATTCACTGAAAGCTCACTTCACTGAAAACCCAATTTACTGAAAGCTCACTTCACTGAAAACCCATTTCACTGAAACTCATTTCGTTGAAAGGTATATATATGGCCTATTCCCCACTGTTGTGCGATCCTTTTCAAGATGACAGCTTTCATGCTGAGGTCCCTTGGAAAATGGGCTACAATTACAAAATAGGTGGAAAAAATCGCTCATTGCCACATCTTCAGTATAAGTAAGTTGGCCTCCTTGTGGGGGGGGGCAAATGCCTTGGACTGTATTCCCCAGGGATTGTCCACTCCATTCAATCTCAGAAGCATCCATGGTCACTGTGGTCTTGGTGGAGAAAGAAGAAATGACTGGCTAGCGCAGGTTTTTGATTGCATCCACCTGGAACGATAACCTTTGCTTAACTGAGTTATTGTTACCTTTATCAACATACTGTTTGTAGCATCTATTCTTGGTAAGGAAGTAGGACTGTTACCATTGACATTTACCCCAGAATTTGTGGAATCAATCCTGCTGATATCCTGGTACTCACAAATATTTTCTGAGCTATTGGTTTTACTCTGTAAAGGGGTAGAGATGCTAGAATAGACACTCCCCCCAAATTGACTATTCCTTCATGCAGGACTAGCTTATTCCTGCATGGAGGCGGCCATTCAGGAGCAGGATGGCAGCGAGCTATGCATAATAATGAGGTGCGCTGCATATCTCCACCAACAGTCCCTCTTCTTTACAACAGCAAAAGTATACATAAATCAAATGAACAAACCCTTTTTTCTTTTTTATAAAATCCAATTAAAGCTAACCGTAGCTGTGCAGGTGTGTCTATCGCTTAGCTATGGTTAATGCAGCTTAAATGGCTGAAGAGGATAACAAGGAAGATATATGGAAATGAAGCAGCATAGCAATAGTGTAGTGGTAGAGCATTTGCCTTACGAAGAGGCATTCCCGGTTTGAGTCCCACTGCAGCAGATTCCATTTTCCATGGCAAAGCACGTTATGTGTAATATTTGCATTGAATAACCCACTAAATAACATATTTTTATGAACTGGAGTACAGCAGTAAATGCACATGTGAGGTGTCAGTATCACAATGAATGAGGCACTAATAAGTGGGTTTAAGCACAAATAAGCAGTAGTAAGCATATTTAAGCACTAGTAAGCAGGCTTAAGCCCATTTGCACGGCGGTAAGCAATGCCTACACTGGTTAAGCACTTCTAAAGCTAACTCTCTGTAAGCAGATGTAATGGCAGGTTAGCAGTGCTTACTGTCACACAAACCTGCGCAAACTCGCTTACAAATGCTCAAAAGTGCCTTAATCACTCTGTATCCAACAGCCCTTGTTCTGCCCATCAACAAAATAAACAGCCATGCAGGTCTCAAACCCAGGACAATATACACCATAGTCACAGTAGTTAAACCACCAAACCATCACAGAAGTACAAAAAAATGAGGTATCAGCAAACAATCCTCACCATAGTATAACCAAACTGAACCTGTGAAAGGAATCGGTATACAGTCATATGTTCCATAACCCGCTACATAACATAAATATGTGAATTGGAGTAGAACAGTAAGCTGAGAGGTGAGGTATAATCGTAATAGGGTGTTGAAGTCCCCAATAAAACACAAGGACCCCATAGAGTGTACGTACACATTAATCATGGATACCAGGCATATATATTAGATGTAATGAATAAGAAATCAATACCAAAAAGGAAATACAATGCAATGTCTAATGTAAGCAATGCTAAGCATTGCACAGGCCAGCAAAGGAGGTGTAAGCAATGTGGAGACCAGCTAACTCATTGTGCACAGTGGTATACCCCTTTAAACAATGCCAACCTTAGGTAAGCAGGATTGCCCATAGCTTAGCCTTTTCAATACCAGTCAATCACGGAAAAATTGCAGGAAATTGACCCTACATAAACCCAAGAGGTGGGAATACATTTCATAACTGGTTGTAGCTTCCCCTTGCAGGCACTATGGCAGTAAAGGGAGAAGGTGTGCGCTTTTGGGTGCAGCGCTGGTGCATCCAGGAATCCAAGGTCATGGCAGGACTCCTTGTTAAAGACCATGAACAGAGACTGCTGCAGGGCCAGTACCAGGGCTCCCAATATAAGACAGAGGCCTGGGACTGTCTCACCCGTGATCTCACCAGTGCCACTGGCATACCCCAAACTGGTGAGCAGGTCAGATACCACTATGCCAACCTGAAGCGGTGTAAGGGAGACCTCTTGGAGGAATGGCTCCAAGAGGCTAGAGCGGCAAGGGATGTTCCAGCCATGTGTAAGTATCACCCCAGTATGTGTGTAATAATTGCCAGCTCAGGTATATCATGGATAGATATGGGTAAATATTCCTCTTATGTCCCCCACAGCTGTAATTGAGCGGGCCGTGAACCAGGAGGCCCACATTAGTTGCCTGGTGAGGTTGCGATGCGAGGCAGGTCAGTAATACTCATGCATTTACTGTCATAGGAAATAAAACTAAAAGTAGTAGTAAATTAATTGCCTGTATAAAACCTGAATTGTTTAAGGCAAGTACTGCATACACTAGAGAATATGGCAGGAAGAGTCTCATATTGTTTGTATGTCAATAAAAATAAAAGTGTAATATTCTGACAAAACAGGTCTAACAGCTGTCTAATACCGGTGCCGACATCTGTGTCCCTAACTAAACAAGATGACATTCTAAGCAAGCTGAAGCTGTTTGATAATAAGGTACTTAAATTAAGAAAATTACAGTTGGAAGTTGCTTATTTTAGACAATGCCTTAACGAAGACATTGTCCCTAAGGGTTTGAGGAACGGGTTTGTTCCTTCTAACTTAATTCCTGACTCTGACTTTCTAACTGACTTGGTTGTGCTGTTCCAAAAACAAGGGGCACAGCTATTGGAACTTATTATTAAATATTATGTTTTAAACATTGAGAAGTTAACGAATGAGGTCAACTTACTGGACAATGGCATCAAATTGCATATTGACTTTTACAAGTTTAAGTTTGATTACAATCGCATTTTTTCAAGTGTTGATGCTTTTATGAGCAAGATTAAGACTAATAAGTCTAAAAAACTTTTTAGGGACAGATGTGCATACCAAGAAAATAGGGCCTATCCTAAACTGTCTAAAGTTAATAGTCAAAATGTAAATGATGACCTTGCTACCAACAAAGTTGATGCTAATAGAAATGGTGTTATATCAGATTTTACTGATTCCACAGCGGTAACTGTTCAACAGGAAGGTGGTCTTAGACGTAGTAACAGGAACTGCAAAAAGGCTGATGGCCCTGAAGGCCATGTTAGTAATTCTATAAACCTTGGCGATTCCACTTACAATGTTAGTGATAATTCCAGTTTTTTAGGGAAACACAACAACACACACAACAAGGGCAGGAACAGGAACTGGAACAGATAGTTAGTCCTAGTAACAATGACGAAAATATCCAATAACCTAATATTCTTTTTAATAGTAGAGGTGATTTTAAGGTTTATAACTTCACATCATTGTTATTGGAACCTGAACTCATCGAACTGTTGGCACTAGGTAATACATTTGTGCCTTCTAAGAAGTTTGATGTAGCCAAATTGTTGATTGATTTAAAATGCTATGTCAGAAAACTCAATTTAAGGCTGCTTTTCAACAATGAGGTGAATGTTCTGAACAACTCACTAACCCTATCGAGTACCTTTAACCCACCCTTACACCTTGGTTTAAGAATGTTCGAGAACATTTGCGAACTTGATGTTCGTCACTTGGACTTTTTTTGTAGAAGTACAAAAAATACTACTTCTAACATCACTAAGGTCCAATTTGAAGCTCTTAACAACTTATGTGCTTCCCCTGTGAGAATTATTAAACCGGACAAAGGGGGTGGGTTAGTTATTTTTGAAAATGATCAGTACACTCAAAGAATGTTTGAGGTTCTTGATTCTCAAGCTTATAGACCAGCATCACTGAATGAAATGAACAGTTGCTCAAATAGACTTAGAGGTTACTTTAGGGACATTTACCTTTTGGGAAGAATTGATGTGGACACATACAAATATATAGATATTGTTTCACCAAAAGTACCGGTAATGTTTGGAATACCAAAGGTCCACAAGAATAGTAGTGACCCCCCTATGAGAGCGTTAATAGATGGAAGATCTTCTATGACCTATCCATGTTCTAAATATGTAGACTTTTTGCTCTCTAAATACATTAAACTGGTACCCAACATTTGTAAGGACTCTTGGTCTTTTTTGACCAATATTAATAGTATTCCTTTTAACAATCATTACAACTTTCTCACTATTGATGTTGTCGATTTGTACACCTCGATCCCTCACCAAGAAGCGGTTGAGTGGATTTGTGTACTCCTTAATGAACTTAAAGCACCTAAGGTTGAGATCGACAACGTCACTGAACTATTAGATATAGTTCTCACGTCTAACTTTTTCACCTTTGATGGTTCTATCTACTTGCAAACTCAAGGTGTGGCAATGGGCTCACCTTGTGCCAGTGTTGCCAACCTTTTTATGGCACACTGGGAGAAAAACTTCCTTTTCAACAACCCAGATTGGATGAAACACATCCATTATTGCACAAGAGTTTTGGATGATGTTTTCATCCTCTTTGAAGGTGAGGCCACACTAGCAGAGTCATTAGTGGATTTTTTAAATACAACTACACCTTTCCTCAAGTTTACTTATAATTTTTCTAAGGAAAGCATTGACTATCTTGACGTGAAATTGACTAAAGATTCAACTATTTCTAGTCTTCAATCTTCCATTTTTAGGAAAGCTACTTACTGCAATTCCTTTTTACACTATTCTAGCTCTCACCCTTACAAACAAAAAAGAGCTATTGTTAAAGGTCAACTGGTGAGGGCAGTAAGGATGTGCAGTAAGCTTTCCGATTTCATTTCTGAGTGTAACTTCTTGAAACAACTATTTTTAATAGAGGTTACCCTCAGGTTATGTTTGAGACTCTATTCAGTGAGGTTGAGCTTTAGAGATCTAATGGCTATTTTAAGCCTCTCCTCAACAGTGAGAAGGAGTAGGAACAACTGTACAGGCCCTTGTCGTTAATGAAGAAGAGATGAGTAATCCAGGTACAACAGTTGAGTTAACTACTGTATAAGGCTTGACCATCCCCTTTGAGTTTTATCACCACTTTCAACAGTAATTCTAATCAGATTTTGAGGATTATACAGAAAAATTGGTTTTCATTGAAAGTAATCCACTCTTATTAGAAAAATTAGGTACTAGACCTTATGTTGTTTATAAAAGGGAAAGAACATAAAGGAACTGTTACAGAGGAATACTTATTCACATCCTTATCCCTATAATAGACTTAAAGGACTTTTCTTGTGGAATGTGCAACTGGTGTAATGTAATTCGTGTTGGTTCCACCTTTTCTATTAGGGATAGAAAATTTGATATCAAATTTAAAATTAACAGTGAAACAAAGTCTATAGTGTACATTGCTTTCTGTGTGTGTTGCCCTGCGTTCTATGTTGGAAAACCGACAGAAAATTTAAGGAGCGTGTTTACCAACATTGCTACGCCATCAAAAAGGTAAAACTGAAAACGCATTAGCTAAGCACGTTACATGTAACCCAGGGCACAGTTTCACATTTATGGGCATTGATCATGTACCAGTATCCATTAGAGGTGGCCCTACTTCACTGGTTCTTGAAAACCGTGAATTGGAATGGCAGTTGAAACTTGATGCCTTTAATAACCCGGGTTTAAATGAGAATTGCAATATTGCACCTGTTCTTAAACTCAAGGCATTTTTGAGATGATGCTTATATTGAGAACACTTTTTCAGCTCTTGTTTGCCCTTATTTACTAGTTGGGCTGACTTAGCTTAACCTTATTACAAAACAACAAATAGTTACTTTTATATTTTTAAAAAAAATTATGGTTTTACTATTTATTCTCTTGATCTAATTATCCACTGGATGTGAGTTGCTTAGGCAACTTTCATTAATATTGTTTTTACATCTACTAAAACCTCTTTATCTAATTTTACCTTCAAACATTTTCTATGTATATAAACTGTGTTACTGTTAACTGATGAGTTACTTTACTATGTATTTTGTTTCTTTCACTTGGTATTGCCCTTTTAAGTGTATTGTCTTATTTTATTGAAAGGAAGTGATGTAATGTATTAACTGCTACTTAGGTTCAAAAAGGTTTTGGCCTTTTGTACTTCTCTGATGAAGCTTCTCTCTTTTGGAGTAGCGAAAACGCTTGTTGTCTTTCCACAATAAATTTGCGTTAAGGAATATTACTTTGTGCTTTGGGCTTTGCTTTGACCAGGACCTCTTGTTGTACCAGTTTGTTTGCTTGTTTCAGGTTTTAACAGTTTGTTCTCCATGGCTTCTGATCTTGTGCCTAGCCCAAAAACCCTAATTTATTCGGTTCTGAACCCAAAGACAATGTGGATATTAGTAAATTACTTCTGGCTGTGTCCCAGAGACTCGACTCGCTGAATGAGCGGTTGGATCACATTGAAAGATGTCCGGTACACGATTTACTTCTTTACCAACTTCTTCAATTAGCAAAGGAACTGCTCATACGGAGACACCGAACAGTGTTCTTTGCCGCCAGCACAGCCCGCGTGCAGAACCTGCTTTGGATAATCAAACAGCTCAAAATGCGGCTTTACAGAATGGACTTCCTGTTTCTAATACCAACGGATCTGCACTTATTGGTGTTTCTTCTTTGGCCGACTGGATTGACGACACTGGGGACTTGTTTGTGTTCCTAAAGCCTCTACAGAAGGATCTACCGGTGCCGACATCTGTGTCCCTAACTAAACAAGATGACATTCTAAGCAAGCTGAAGCTGTTTGATAATAAGGTACTTAAATTAAGAAAATTACAGTTGGAAGTTGCTTATTTTAGACAATGCCTTAACGAAGACATTGTCCCTAAGGGTTTGAGGAACGGGTTTGTTCCTTCTAAATTAATTCCTGACTCTGACTTTCTAACTGACTTGGTTGTGCTGTTCCAAAAACAAGGGGCACAGCTATTGGAACTTATTATTAAATATTATGTTTTAAACATTGAGAAGTTAACGAATGAGGTCAACTTACTGGACAATGACATCAAATTGCATATTGACTTTTACAAGTTTACGTTTGATTACAATCGCATTTTTTCAAGTGTTGATGCTTTTATGAGCAAGATTAAGACTAATAAGTCTAAAAAACTTTTTAGGGACAGATGTGCATACCAAGAAAATAGGGCTTATCCTAAACTGTCTAAAGTTAATAGTCAAAATGTAAATGATGACCTTGCTACCAACAAAGTTGATGCTAATAGAAATGGTGTTATATCAGATTTTACTGATTCCACAGCGGTAACTGTTCAACAGGAAGGTGGTCTTAGACGTAGTAACAGGAACCGCAAAAAGGCTGATGGCCCTGAAGGCCATGTTAGTAATTCTATAAACCTTGGCGATTCCACTTACAATGTTAGTGATAATTCCAGTTTTTTAGGGAAACACAACAACACACACAACAAGGGCAGGAACAGGAACTGGAACAGATAGTTAGTCCTAGTAACAATGATGAAAATATCCAATCACCTAATATTCTTTTTAATAGTAGAGGTGATTTTAAGGTTTATAACTTCACATCATTGTTATTGGAACCTGAACTCATCGAACTGTTGGCACTAGGTAATACATTTGTGCCTTCTAAGAAGTTTGATGTAGCCAAATTGTTGATTGATTTAAAATGCTATGTCAGAAAACTCAATTTAAGGCTGCTTTTCAACAATGAGGTGAATGTTCTGAACAACTCACTAACCCTATCGAGTACCTTTAACCCACCCTTACACCTTGGTTTAAGAATGTTCGAGAACATTTGCGAACTTGATGTTAAATCGCCACTTGGACTTTTGTAGAAGTACAAAAATACTACTTCTAACATCACTAAGGTCCAATTTGAAGCTCTTAACAACTTATGTGCTTCCTGTGAGAATTATTAAACCGACAAAGGGGTGGGTTAGTTATTTTGAAAATGATCAGTACACTCAAAGAATGTTTGAGGTTCTTGATTCTCAAGCTTATAGACCAGCATCACTGAATGAAATGAACAGTTGCTCAAATAGACTTAGAGGTTACTTTAGGGACATTTACCTTTTGGGAAGAATTGATGTGGACACATACAAATATATAGATATTGTTTCACCAAAAGTACCGGTAATGTTTGGAATACCAAAGGTCCACAAGAATAGTAGTGACTCCCCTATGAGAGCGTTAATAGATGGAAGATCTTCTATGACCTATCCATGTTCTAAATATGTAGACTTTTTGCTCTCTAAATACATTAAACTGGTACCCAGCATTTGTAAGGACTCTTGGTCTTTTTTGACCAATATTAATAGTATTCCTTTTAACAATCATTACAACTTTCTCACTATTGACGTTGTCGATTTGTACACCTCAATCCCTCACCAAGAAGCGGTTGAGTGGATTCGTGTACTCCTTAATGAACTTAAAGCACCTAAGGTTGAGATCGACAACGTCACTGAACTATTAGATATAGTTCTCACGTCTAACTTTTTCACCTTTGATGGTTCTATCTACTTGCAAACTCAAGGTGTGGCAATGGGCTCATTTGTGCCAGTGTTGCCAACCTTTTATGGCACACTGGGAGAAAACTTCCTTTTCAACAACCCAGATTGGATGAAACACATCCATTATTACACAAGATTTTTGGATGATGTTTTCATCCTCTTCGAAGGTGAGGCCACACTAGCAGAGTCATTAGTGGATTTTTTAAATACAACTACACCTTTCCTCAAGTTTACTTATAATTTTTCTAAGGAAAGCATTGACTATCTTGACGTGAAATTGACTAAAGATTCAACTATTTCTAGTCTTCAATCTTCCATTTTTAGGAAAGCTACTTACTGCAATTCCTTTTTACACTATTCTAGCTCTCACCCTTACAAACAAAAAAGAGCTATTGTTAAAGGTCAACTGGTGAGGGCAGTAAGGATGTGCAGTAAGCTTTCCGATTTCATTTCTGAGTGTAACTTCTTGAAACAACTATTTATTAATAGAGGTTACCCTCAGGTTATGTTTGAGACTCTATTCAGTGAGGTTGAGCTTAAGAGATCTAATGGCTATTTTAAGCCTCTCCTCAACAGTGAGAAGGTAGTAGGAACAACTGTACAGGCCCTTGTCGTTAATGAAGAAGAGATGAGTAATCCAGGTACAACAGTTGAGTTAACTACTGTACAAGGCTTAACCATCCCCTTTGAGTTTTATCACCACTTTCAACAGTAATTCTAATCAGATTTTGAGGATTATACAGAAAAATTGGTTTTTCATTGAAAGTAATCCACTCTTATTAGAAAAATTAGGTACTAGACCTTATGTTGTTTATAAAAGGGGAAAGAACATAAAGGAACTGTTACAGAGGAATACTTATTCACATCCTTATCCCTATAATAGACTTAAAGGGACTTTTTCTTGTGGAATGTGCAACTGGTGTAATGTAATTCGTGTTGGTTCCACCTTTTCTATTAGGGATAGAAAATTTGATATCAAATTTAAAATTAACAGTGAAACAAAGTCTATAGTGTACATTGCTTTCTGTGTGTGTTGCCCTGCGTTCTATGTCAGAAAAACCGACAGAAAATTTAAGGAGCGTGTTTACCAACATTGCTACGCCATCAAAAAAGGTAAAACTGAAAACGCATTAGCTAAGCACGTTACATGTAACCCAGGGCACAGTTTCACATTTATGGGCATTGATCATGTACCAGTATCCATTAGAGGTGGCCCTACTTCACTGGTTCTTGAAAACAGTGAATTGGAATGGCAGTTGAAACTTGATGCCTTTAATAACCCGGGTTTAAATGAGAATTGCAATATTGCACCTGTTCTTAAACTCAAGGCATTTTTGAGATGATGCTTATATTGAGAACACTTTTTCAGCTTTTGTTTGCCCTTATTTACTAGTTGGGCTGACTTAGCTTAACCTTATTACAAAACAACAAATAGTTACTTTTATATTTTTAAAAAAATGTATGGTTTTACTATTTATTCTCTTGATCTAATTATCCACTGGATGTGAGTTGCTTAGGCAACTTTCATTAATATTGTTTTTACATCTACTAAAAACCTCTTTATCTAATTTTACCTTCAAACATTTTCTATGTATATAAACTGTGTTACTGTTAACTGATGAGTTACTTTACTATGTATTTTTGTTTCTTTCACTTGGTATTGCCCTTTTAAGTGTATTGTCTTATTTTATTGAAAGGAAGTGATGTAATGTACTAACTGCTACTTAGGTTCAAAAAGGTTTTGGCGCCCTTTTTGTACTTCTCTGATGAAGCTTCTCTCTTTTGGAGTAGCGAAAACGCTTGTTGTCTTTCCACAATAAATTTGCGTTAAGGAATATTACTTTGTGCTTTGGGCTTTGCTTTGACCAGGACCTCTTGTTGTACCAGCTGGACTGCATGTGTATATTCTGGTATCATATGGTAATGTAGATTTGCAATCATGTAATAGTAAAACAAAACAGGGTGTTGGAGTGGCAAAGCACAACAAATAAAACCAAAAGTACCACTCTGCAGCCGATATTCTACAACCCACAACAACAGTTTATTCAGATAATCCAAATGGCATAAGGAACAAGTAACAACATGTAGATCAAGCGCTTTCGTAATCAAAACTTCATCAGAACAGTGGGCAAGACAGAGAGAAGACTGAGTAGAAGAATCTATGAACATTGTTATAGCATTTTTAAAAAGGATGATAAAAATGCACTTTTTAAACATAGTCACAAGAATCCCACTCATTCTTTTAAATTAGGTATTCTAGAAGTAGTTGGAAACAATTTTAGAGGGGGTGATTGGACCAACAAGTTGTTAAGGACAGAAGCTAGGTGACAACTTAAACTTAATGCTACTGAACTCCCTGGTATTAATGAACATACCAGCATTAAGCCTGAACTAAAGTAAAGGGCACTAAAACTTTGAAAGCTAATTTGAACTCTTTTTAAACCTTTGAGTTTGTATTGTTATTATTTTTTATTGTTACATTTTACACATGTTTTTTAAACTAAATAAGAGGTTTTGATCCCTTTAACATTGTATTGTTATTTAAGCACTGTCACTTTATTTTTCAAACATACATCAATTACTGATCAATTGAATGAGTTTTGTATAAAAGCCTGTTTGTATTTGATGTTTAACTGTTCTGATGAAGTTTTTATTACAAAAGCGCAAGACCTACATGTTGTTACTTGTTCCTTATGCCATTTGGATTATCTGAATAAACTGTCATTGTGGGTTGTAGAATATTGGCTGCAGAGTGGTACTTTTGGGTTTAATCATGTAATAGTACTGTTGTATTAAGCACTGTTACCCACACCGTGCACCATAAATTGAATGTGTAGGAATGCCTGTATATGACAGGTATAATCCCTAGAGGCCAGTCAGTACAACTGAGAAACACATAGACAGTAAACAGGGAAAATGCAGACAACAAAAACCAAATAGCACATGCAATTGAGATGTGAACTGTTGTTTTTTTTAGCACACACAGCCACGGTTCGAATCTTGCCAGTGGTAGTAGTCTGCATACAGAATCATACCCCACGACTGTACAGATATGTCCAGAATGTCTATTAAAGTGGCCCATATCTATTGCCTCTCTACCTATCCTCCTGGGATATTAGTGAGATGATCCCAGACGTATAGGCAGCAAACAGGAAATACAACTGATTGACACACATTTATGGCAACAAACCTGGCACACTAGCAACTTCCCATTACCTCATGTGACTAAGAAGCCACTTATGTCCCATTTACACCCCAACTTGTCAAGCTGTGGTCAGAGTGTGTACAGTAACAGAGTGAGATGTATGTGCATAAAAGTAATGTGGAATCTGGTACTGTGTGTGGGAACATTCAGGTAGTGCTAATAAACATTCCTCCCACAGGTCTGTCGGATACCAACACTGTGCCCAGAAATACAAGAATGATACTTAATACAGTACTGGTATTGTTCACAGTGGTATTGTATGGCATTGTGACTGATGCAGTTGCTCTGAATAATGAGGTATTACACATCACTGTTGCCCACACTGTCCTACAACATATAACTGTCCATGAAATCTGTATAAGAGTGTTGTAATACAAGGTCAGAATGCAAAAGCACAGGGGATTAATAAGACAGAAAGCAGATAGGAGATATACAGCAATATCTATATAGCAGACATAACTGTGATGGACAGTGTTTATGTTGTAGCAGACACAGCCATGGTCTAAATCCTGGGAGTGGAATTAGGCTGCATACAGAATCACACCCCACAACTGTACAGATGAGGCCAGAATGTCCAGTATATGGGCCAATATCTGCTGCCTGTCCCCTGTCCCCCTGGTAAGTCTGTGGGATTATCCCAGATGTTTAGCCAGCAAACAGGGAATACAACTGATTGTCAAACATCTATGAGAACACCCTGTCACTACAGCAACCCCCAAAAATGTTAGGAGAGTAATATTTCAGGTATGTCCTATCTACACTCCCATGTTGTCAAGCTGTGACCAGAGTGTGTACAGTAACAGAGTGAAATGTATGTGCATAATACTAATGTGTAATCCAGCACTTTGTGCAGCAACAGTCAGGTAGTGCTAACAAACATTGCTCCCACAGGTACATCGGATATGAACACTGTGCTGAGAAATACAGACCATTATAACCTGTACTAGTACTGTTCACTCTGGTATTGTGAGTGTTGCAGTTCCTCTGAATAATAAAGTATCACTGGTCACTGTCACCCACACTGTGCTACATAATATAACTGTGTAGGAAAGCATGTATATGTGTGTGTCAGGTCACTAAAGGTGGAAGAGGGCAATAGTCTAGATATGTCCCAGCACACCAGCATGTGGTCAACACATGGCCAGAGTCTGTGCAGAAAGAGTTGGATAGGTATGTGCACAACATCAGCCCGGAATCTGGGAGTATGTGTAAAACCAGTTAGTTAGTTTTAACAAACATTCCCTCCACAGGTATACCAGGTAAGAGGTGTATACTGCAGGTAAAACCGGTTCATGTGCAATGATGACGACAGCCATATCACGGTACAAACTAAGGCTACAGGGTAGTGTAGTAAGACTTAGATAACAGCACTGATTAGGAAAGTAATGTGGACTACAGGAATATTTTTGTGTCTTTCGGCTTTTCCCGGTTAGGGGTCACCACAGTGGAACACTGGTCCGCTAATGAGTGGCAGTTGATCTTTACATACCTGCTTGCCAGGCCTGACACACAACCTTCAATGAAGGTATGCCCATTCACGCATGTCTCCATGCAGAAGATGCTCTATCTGAGAATCGAACCGGACAGCGTCTTACTGTGAGGTGACAACGCTACCGCAGCACCACCACCGGTGGACTACAGGAATATACTAGTTGTTAATTGACGTCTTTCTCTCCCCCCACCATATCTTCAACAATAATCAACATACCCACCACAACTGGTATGTACTGACTCTGATAATGTCCAGTTGTTTGATAAATATGTTAATGGTTCCCATGCATGTGCTATATTGAATTATTCCAACATTGGTGGCATGGTGGCATCAATGTACCTTATTACCACTGTGGTCCCATATATGCATGTGTTCTGTTTGCTATGCAACTTTTCCGTATCTGGTGTCTGGGCTGATGGGAATATCTATGCATGCTGTTACACCTAACCCTGGAATGTGTTGACTATTACTAACCCACATATGATGATGAAATCTAAACACTATAGCACGCTTGGGAAGGTCGGTCCAAGCAGACCCACCTGTCCCACCTCAGCTGGCCATGGCACCAGCATGTCTGTGGCCCAACCAGGGACCTCCCTGTCTATTGGTCCTGCACCACCTTTGGGTGGAACCACCTCAGGGGATGGGGCTTGCCCCCCTGGTAGTGGGTGTGGACAGGCACCTGTCACCCGTCGCCAGGTCAGGGTCAGGGTGCATAGAGAGATCAACCAGTAGTTTGGTGATATTCTATGCCAGCTCCAGGGCCGTGTTTAGTGATTAGAGAGTCAGCAAGGCTCTGCGACTCAGCCTCCAGCACTGCCACCTTCGGGGCTGTGAAGGTCCAGTGGTGACTGCCTATGGGTGGGACCTCATTCCCACTGTTACCATTAGGGGGCTTCCGATTTCCCAACACCCCTCCCCATCAAGGTGTTTACCCCCCACATGTCTCATATACCACCCCTGTATGCGTCTTGTTTGTCTTGTCTGTTACCTACCTCCCGAAATATACCTACTACTCCTCCCCAACATCCCACTCTCACTGGAAAAAAAAAAAAGAGCAATCCGTTCCCACAAAAAAATCTCGCCCCATACATAGCTGTCCATTTCACAGACATGTCCACTGGACACATGTAATCTGGTGTAATTGGCATCACAGTATATTATTGTTGTCCTCACCCCCTCCCAGGGGTTTGAGTGTCCAAATCTAGCTCCAAATTTAGTGTATATGCACAGCTGTTGCTGTAGAAAAAAATGGGCAGCTATGGACCTTCCCTGCACCCTTCCTGCACATCCCTGGCTATTTCCCTACTGTCTTCCCCTCTTTGTGCCCTTTTTTTCACCACTTTCCTATCAACTGCTTTTTCTTTTCTTTTTAAGAAATTAGCGTGGGGGTAAGCAGGAGTAAGCACTTTTAAGCAGCAGTAAGCAGGTTTAATACTGTTTCCACTGGGGTAAGCAATGCCTACATAGGTTAAACAATTCAGAAGCTAACTGAGTATAAGACACTGTAACCGGAAGTTAGCAGTGCTTACCTCCGCGCAAACACATCAAAACCCCCTTGTAACTGCTTTAAATTGCTTTAATCACTCTGTATCCAACAGCCCGTGTTCTGCCCAGCAACAAAATAAACAGCTTCTGAAAGGCTCAAACCCAGAATCCTGCAAATCATAGCCAAAGTGATTTACCACTAAGCCATGTCAGATATACATAACACAGATGTTTTCAAAAACTTATCATCCAGCCCAGTCATTCAACAGTACAGAGAATGTATTCCAACATTTAGATGTATATTTGTGTGTGTGTAAATATATTAAGATCTAAACAGATACAACATATCTATATATGTGTACATATATATATATATATATATATATATATATATATATATATATATATATATAAATATATACATGCAAATGTCTACATCTATAAATATGCATGTCTACATCTATATGTCTACATATATACGGCAGGTTATATTTATATATATATATATATATATATATATATATATATATATATATATATATATGTCATATCTATATATATATATATATATATATATATATATATATATATATATATATATATATATATATATATAGGTATAATAGGTATATGCGGACATACATCTGTAGATAACAATGGGGAAATAAATACATATATGTCCACATGCAACATTAATGGGGTTGAGAGGCCCCAAACAGTATACGTCTTGTATGAATAGGTATACCCCCCCCACAGCCAAACACTTCACCCCTGCAATTCATTACCAAGTGTTGCAGATCCCATAACCAGGACCGGACACAACATGGGCATCCCTAGGATACATATACACAGACACATATATGCAGATACAGATACACACACACACACACACACACACACATATATATATATATATATATATATATATATATATATATATATATATGTAACTACACATACACAGGCAGAGATATGTACAGTAAGTTACATATGTAGTACATGCACACAATATGGAATAGCCACTATTCCTATAGTTACCACCTTACCAACTGGAGACTGTTTGAGTCACCCATACAAATGACATTCATTGCCTGCAACATATACCCACAGAGATATCAAAGGATATAACACCACACACAGGTGTGCATACATGTGAAAGCTTTATTTATGTACTATTACAGTTGTATATGGTTCATAGGTTCATAGGTTGGTACTAGGCTATTGGCCCTAGGGCCTATAAAAGCCTAGCCATATCAATTTCCTAGCAATTTTTTCCACATGCCATGTCATATAGCTGTTTAGACACAGGCATCCATATAAACTGAGTAACACAACTGTGAAACAGTTATACTAATACAGTAGACTGGAAAAGTTAACAAATGTTGCTGTCCAGGCCAAGGCCATCAAGTAGTACAATAGTAAAGACAGACCGGGCCACAGGATACCAAATAATCAATGGTAAGTAATGTAGATGTATAGTTCAGCAGCCTCTATCAACACTATGTAGACAATCCCTAGCGGGTAAAGACCTCAGCTGACACACTGGGATGTAACTGTTACATAATAAGGCACAATTGACACCATCACAAGCACACTGACAAACAGAATGTCTGTATGGCAGGTGGCAGTAGGCCAGTTAACCAAGGTGGATTGTATGGCAATGTACATCCATATATCCTAAGGCAGCTCACCCCTGATGGTATTCAGGTATTTGGGCTTTCAGGATTCTGTAGCGCTCCCATATACATATATGAATATAGAAGAAAAATATAGAAGATATATGTATGCACAGATATATGTATATGTATATATTGATATATGTATATATAGTTATATATGTATATATTGCTATATATGTATGCACATCCAATGTGTACAGATATGCCTAGTCATGTTGGTATATATGTAGATATCAATAACTATATGTGCATACATATCTATTCTGATATACCTACTACTTTCAAAATATATGTAGAGATCCATACATATATGTGCATATGTATCTCTATCTGTATATGTGTAGACATATATTGCTCTGTATATGTATATATCTGGATGTTTATTTGTATATCTAGGTGCATATACATATCCATCTATGAATGTTGATATGTTGATATGTATATCTGTATGTCTATATAGATATCTGGATAAGTATATGTACATATATCATCACCATATCTCCTGAACATGGAGTGTAGCCCTACCTCAGCCCCTGTAGTCCTAACTTCGTAGTGCAAGAGGATGTCAGGTATGTATAGCAGGTATACTTGTAGAATATGTCTACTGGAATAGTTTTTGACTTCATAGACATGGTATGTGTAGGAGGTCACATCTGCTTTTAACATGTGTGCCATTGGCTACTGACAGACATCTTAAGGACATCATAGAACAGTACCACTGCTAGCACGTAATGCTTCTGAAAACTACAGCAGAGATAATGGCCAATATATGTGGACAGTCTGACACACTCAGGACAGTCCAGGGGTATACACATAACCCCTTAGTGCAAGACATGTGGAATAATCCTGACAATGTGGATGTTAACAGCCATGTAGATGGGTATAACACATAACTACTGGTATACATTTGCCCCCATAGGTTATGCATTCACACATCCCTGTCTGTCCTGACACATAATAACCACTGGTAAGGAGATGCCATGGCCACATACCACCCACTAGATATTGACATACATCTGTACAGCATCCCACTGCTCTGTCTGACATACATGACTGTTATGGTGGCCCTGCAGCAGTACATCTGGCAAGTAACTGGACATTACATTTCACTGGGTAAGTACACTAAGCTGCTAGACATGTAACAAAGCACTGTGCAGGCTACAGGCAGACTGGCTCAACACTAGCCTACATATCCTATGGGGGAATGTGCATGTACCTGCACATAGATAGCAGGCTCTACAGGCATGCTACAGCACAGAGTAACATACACCTGTGTGTAAGTGCATCACCACAACCAATGTGAACACAGCCACAGCTACATATGGCATGCTAGCATATTATTACAGTATATGGACTATCTGTTCAACACCAACCTCATATGTACCACCCACACACTAACCCTATATATACTGGGCCGCTACACAGTGTGGTCCGCTGCCTGTCAGTGGTATGGGACATGTGCATGTATGGCCCTACAAACATGTAAGCTGATAAGGTAACATACAGTGGAGCAGCATGTAACATCAGATAGAACAGGACCAAGAAGAATGACAGCTACCACAGTCTGTACACAGTCTAAGGTACATATTAACAATACACACACTGCCGACAATCACCATAAGTACACAGACCTCAGAACTGTACACACAACCACAGAATGTCCAGGTTATGTCATCAAATGTATCCCCTACTATACATTACATGTGTAGCAGTCTGATATCTCACTGGCTTGTTATCAGATATGATGTCACTAATTATGGTGTACAGTACATATGCACCCCTTACTGCATGACATATTTACAAAGGTTGTCAGGGTTGGGGCTGGAGGCACATACACAGGGCCAGTATTGTCATGTTGCTGTGATAACCTCATACATTTACTGTTGTAGCAGGGCTTGCTGCAACATATGTCCTATGAGGGATATGAAGTCAGTAACTCTCACGGCTGTCACCATCTACAGACTGCAATCCTCACACTACCTTCTGCAATTCAGAGATAGGTGCTGTGTGGGTAACACATGAAACAAAAGGCACCACACACTACCCAGTCTGCAGATGACCCTACAGATGGAGGTTTCCTCATAAACATAGCACTGACATGACAGGTATTAAAACATGTAGGGCAGCCATATCCACACACACCCTGTTAAACCAAAATTACTCCAATTGCAGTATAGCAGCACTTACAGTCTGTAGTCTAGCCAGGCACATCCCCCTCCTGTGTATTGGCCTGTTTCCACAGTGTATGTTGTTAGAGGTAAATCCCTAATCCATCTGTTATGCTATTTGCCAAACAACAGATCTAGTTCCTGCTCACAGTGAATGAAAAGGCCCACCACCAACATGATGTTCCTAGATATTGGAGTGTGTTTCCATGCAATTGGTTATGGAAATGAAACCACAGCTGTTCCACATGCAATCAGCTAGAGGAGGGCTGCAATTCATGCAGAGGACATCAGCTGATCAATGAGCATCACTTACAATACACATGCTGCTGCCTAAGCAAAGCAGGTGTAGGTCTCCACATCCACCAGAGAGGGAGTCAGGGAGGCAGACAGAGGCAAAGTAGAGTCAGGGAGGGGTGGGAGAGTAAAACTTCAGCATGTTAGTGTCACACACCTACCGGCACAGGGTATCAAACCCCTAACGACTATGTAGTGCTATCACATTTCTATGCAGTTACATGTTGAGGAGCCCTCAAAACATATTTGTGATGGTGTGTGGCATCTGCAACAGGTATATGGTAGCTATATGGTAGGTGTAGTACACGTGCCTGTCTGCATGAACAGGTGCCAGTATCAACACAGCCACACTCTCTCAGGGACGCACACACATTGACACACATGGCAGGGCCAGGAATACAACTCATCACTAGTGAGTTTGCCACAACACATTACTGTGCTGGTATCACATGCACCACAGGGGTCATACAGAGGTTATATGGGGAAAGGGTATGTGGAAGTGTCTGACATTGGATAGCATCCTTCAGTATGAAATGGGGGTTGCAGTGAGTGTGAATGTGATCATAAGCATCATACAACACACACACACACACACACACACACACACACACACACACACACACACACACACACACACACACACAGTGCCAGTACTGACATGCATGAGTGCATTGCTTCACTGGTGTGTAGTAGTCGACTGTGCCAGACAGCTATACAAGGCTAGGTGATGTGGGCATCAGCCCACATGACACTGGTCTGCATTGTGGCTCAGGGGTGTAGTTTCAGGATTTGCCCACACAAGTGGGTATTGTATTCACCATCCAGTCACCTGGGTGACTATTGTGTATGGCCAATGCTGTGCATTGCTTGCCATGTATGTGTTCCTTATTCCATGACATGGACAGTGTCTGGGATGTGCACACCTCCCACATGCATGTACAGTGACACGTGGAACTGTACATGGGGTGTCTGGCCCATGTTGTGTACACAGATTATCATCAGATGTGCCATTCCTGGCCTCATGTAGCGGGAACTGGTAATGGACAGCAGATTTACCCTGTACCTACACTGATAGCATGCTACGGGCATTCCCTGGTGTCAGTGGAATCTGTCCACACAGGGCATGTTTTCAGGCATGGTACATCCTTTGCGGATCACATTTGTTGGCACCACAGGTGTTGCAGGTGTCCAGTGGGGAACATGGGGAAAGTGCACTGTCAGTATATACGTGCCTATTGGACAGATTGACAGGGTGCCATGCCCTCTGTAGCTCACTGCAATCACACCATAGTTACTATCAATGGGCAATATGCAGGGTACTACCAACATAGTGGCTGCTGCCTAGGCAAGTGTGTGTGTGTATGAGACATGGGTTGAGAGTGTTCTCTGGGTAATACTAGGGTTGCTAACTTTGTTTGCCTGGCCTTGATGTCACATGTATGGGTATGGATTTGCACCCCAGCCTCTCGGCTATTTCACATCTGTTATCCCTGTACGGTGAAAATTGTGATATATACTAGGGCCACCATATAAGAAATTTGCAAAACCAGCTCCATATTGAGTCCAGTTGTTACACACTCACAACCACCACCACACAGGATACACACACACACACACACACACACACACACACACACACACACACACACACACACACACACACACACACACACACACCTGTCATGTCGGGGATTAAAACTCCTACCTAACTAGTATATTACACTCTAGCACTATGCAGTTATAGGATGTGCCATGGAGATTACTGGAGTTCTCCTTCCCCAAAGGTTTATTTCACAGTGAATGACATCAGCAGGATTGCCAAAGTAGGGCATTTGAATTGTAGTGAGTGTGACTAGTCTAAAATACATTGCTCCCTACACAAGCATAAAAACACACACAAAACATCCACAACTGCCTTGTGTAGGGATAGAACCCCTACCAGAGTTGGGAGTTCTCCTTCCCATAGGTGTATTTCACAGTGAATGACATCAGCAGTATTGCCAAAGTAAGGCATTTGAATTGTAATCACATACACACGTACACACAGACACACACACACACACACACACACACACACACACACACACACACACACACACACACACACACACACACACACACACACAGTCTGAGATGAGAACTCCTACCTAACTATTCTATCACACTACATCAATACATAGTCATAGGACGCGCTATGGAGATTACTGGGCTACAACCTTCCCAGAGGTGTATTTCTAGGTAGATGACATCAGCAGCCTTGCCAAAGTAGAGCATTTGAATTGTAGGGAGTGTGACTACCCTAAAAAGCATTGCTCTCTATACAGACAGAGTCAGACCGACACACACACAAACACAGACACACACACACACTTGCCAAGTTTGGGATTAGAACTCCTACCTAGCTAAGGTATGACACTACAATGGTACGCAGTTATAGGACATGCTACAGAGATTACTGGGCTACAACCTTCCCAGAGGTGTATTTCTATGTGGATGACATCAGCAGCCTTGCCAAAGTACAGCATTTGAATCGTAGGGAGTGTTACTACCCTAAAAAGCATTGCTCTCTACAGAGACAGAGTCAGACAGACACACACACTTGCCAAGTCTGGCATTAGAACTCCTACCTAACTAATTTATCACACTACAGCAGCACAGTTATAGGACGCACTATGGAGATTACTGGGCTACAACTCTCCCAAAGGTGTATTTCACAGTGGATGACCTCAGCAGGCTTGTCATAGTAGGGCTATGGGGGGCAGTGTGTGTGCATGGGCCAATGCCCATGCATCTAGAGGTTGACACACCACATGCAGGCACACAGCGGGTCATATTTCACAGATACATGTATACAGCTGCTAGATGGCTACTTCCTTGTACAGTCATGTTGCACAGCTAGCACGTGCACCACATAGTCTGTAATACTGACAGACTTTAAGCACTGTCACTTTATTTTTCAAACAGACATCAATTACTGATCAATTGAATGAATTTTGTATAAAAGCCTGTTTGTATTTGATGTTTAACTGTTCTGATGAAGTTTTGATTACAAAAGTGCTTGACCTACATGTTGTTAATTGTTCCTTATTTCATTTGGATTATCTGAATAAACTATTGTTGTGGGTTGTAGAATATTGGCTGCAGAGTGGTACTTTTGGGTTTAATCATGTAATAGTACTGTTGTATTAAGCACTGTTACCCACACTGTGCACCATAAATTGAATGTGTAGGAATGCCTGTATATGACAGATATAATCCCTAGAGGTGGCTAGTATCTACAGTGAGTGACATCTGACCTCATGTGATTGTGGCCCTTTGGCTGTGTGCTGGGTGGGACAGGCCTGGATGGCTCCTTGTCACAGTCACCCTCTTCCACGCATCTACATACATCTACCTTTGGCTTATTATAGTGTGTTGTCCTTAGTTATATGTCTGTATTCCTATCCACTGTGTGTGCAAAGCATGTGTGGTGCATACTGAGGAGTGTCTGCACTAACATCTGCGACTGCCAGATATGTCTGGTCCACTGGTGTTTGCAGGCATGGCCTTCATGTGTTTAAGTGTGCGAGCATGCCCAGTATGCCCGTCTGTATTGAATGTGTGGATCGAGTCCAGGCAGTTTGAACTGCAGTGCTGACTTTTGTGTTGTACACCTACAGGTAGCATACTGTTTCTGTAGGGTATCTGTCAATCATTTGGCAATGACTGTTACTACATTTCTACATAGGATGGGGGGGCACACCTGATTAATTCTACATTTCTACACAGGATTGAGGGGGGCACACCTGACTGTTACTACATTTCTATGTAGGATGGGAGGGCACACCTGACACTTGTACACATTTGCTATAACTGTACTGGTAAGTCAGGTACTCCATTTCATTCTGTATTCTTACCTATCATGCTGACTAGAGGCATATCAGCGTACAACAGATCTTAGCTTTGCTTTATCCACATATTAGTTTCTGGCTTCCTACCCTTCAGAACTAATGACCCACTGCATGACCTGCTGTAGTCTGTCTATATAGGCCTGGGTTTACCCATAGATATCATTCAGAGGCCATAGCACAGCCTTTGTTTGTGTTTGTCTACACCTGTCCTGCTGGCTGAGACTGTTGTTGGGTATGTGAACCTCCCTGACTGGCATGTGTGAGTCATATGGACACACTTGCTGCCCAGCACATTTCCTGCAGTGGGTTTTGTTACCCTGTATAGTACTAGCTACTATGGTGACTCCAGTATGTGTTACAGATGTCATGGAGCCACAATGGGTGTCTACTATCTGCTGCCATAACATTCAGCCACCCAATTCCCTTGCATGCTCACATCCATACCATAGATGCAGGTAACAACACATTCTACTCCATTTGGCAATTGGTAGGTTGATTGACTTACCTTGTGGGTGTGCCAGGAGTGAGGATGGTGCTAGAAGGCTGCTTATGTCGGGTACACATAGTACACCCCAATACATGGTTGAGCACAGGTAGCATCATGTTTGGCATCCCATTTACTGTATGTGCGAGTCAGAGAGAGGTGTCATTCCCTAGGTCCCTACTGTGTCAGTGGATGTGCTATGCATTGTCTCTTTACCATGGCCTCTGCATACTGGGCATGCCTTCATCTGCCTACTGGGGCAGGGTCAGGCTGCTCCTCCTCTGAGTCACTCTGTGCCTGTGCAGGCCTTGACATTGGTGGGGAGCTGTGTGGCCTTGCCCCGTGCTGTTCCTGCTGCAGCTGTTTCCACAGGATCATATTGTGTAGCATGGCACATACCATAACAATTTGGGTACATGTAGCTGGTGAGTACTGCAAGGCTCCACTGGATGCATCCAGACACCAGAACTGTGACTTGAGCATCCCAGACATGCTCTATTATAAGTCTGGTCTGTGCATGTGCCTCATTATGGTGTTCTTGTTCAGGTGTGTGTACATTTCTGATGGGTGTCATCAGCCACGGCTCCAGTGTGTAACCATCATCCCCCAGTAGGTGACCGTAGGGGATGTCCCCATTGGCAAATCTCTGGTACAGCTGCATCAGATGCCATATGTTGGAATCATGATAGTTTCCAGGGCAGCCAGCACACATCTTCATTATAATACCTTGGGCATTCCACACAACCTGGCAGTTGATGGACGGGAGGCCCCTGCGGTTGATGTAGGCCCTACCCTGATCAACGGGTGGTGCTTTGATGCATATGTGCGTGCAGTCTATAGCACCCACTACCTTAGGGTATTCTGCTATTTGGTGGAAGAGACACATATTACTGGCTAACATCTCACGGGTGTTGAGGAACTATACATGCTCACTGGCATGTGCTGACATGGCATCCAGGAAATGGTGGCATACTCTGGATGCTGATGCCTGTGAGATCCCCATGATATCCTGGAATGTACCTGGCTAGACATCTCCAGCAGTTGGAGAGACCACAGAGGTACCTAACCAAGAGGATTACTGGCCTCAAACAGTTGCCCTATGCAGCACGATTGAAAAAGCTAAGACTGTTCTCTGTTGCATACCGCTTTCTCAGAGGCAATCTCTGTCTAACGTACAGAGCCATGTCCAACCCAGAATTGTTGAACATGCTCCATCTTAGCAAAATCAAATCTACTCGAGCTACACGCTCTGGGGATATAAACCTCAACACAACAATGAATAGAACATGCTGGAGGGATAGATTCCCTTCTCAGAGACTTCCCTTACTATGGAACAGGGTCCAGATCTACATAAGACAGAGCCCTTCACTATCACTCTTCAAGAGGAACCTTGATGAGTGGATGGGTAACAGAAAGTTCACACCGGGGATCACACCAACAGCACTACTAGATAGGGGTCAAGGGTACTAGCTGCTAGTACAAGGGTCTAGGGAACTACTAAAGGGACAGTGAATACCGCACAATGTGGCTGGGCTAATATATGCCTTCAGGCAGATAGCCTAGTACCAACCTATGAACCTATGAACCCATATCCCCAGTTGAGCTTTGGTTGGTACCTGTGGTTAGTATTCCTAGGCCTACACATATCTTTGTATCTACTGGGATGGGTTCCCCTCGGTCAGTTCTGTGTGTCAGGTGTGGCTGGCACAGCTCAACAATTTGCTGTGGGAGGTCCATGTCCACCCCATAGCACTCCACTATCTCTAGCTCATGTAGCCCCTAGTAGGTTACCCTGGGTCTGTACACTCTTCTCCGTCTCCTCACTGTGGGTTGTTTGGCAGCATTCACATCCTCACCACCCTCAGCCTCTTGCACATGTTGTTCTATGTTGCCTGCTGCAGTCCCTTTCATTTTGTAGTTTTGTTTGTTAAAAGTTTCCCACTTGTATACACTGGTGGTGTAGAGTATGGGGAAAAACCAGAGGGAAAGGTGTTTGCATAGTTTATAGTACTGTTCTGGGCTGGGCTGGTCTGCTGCCTGTGTAATTGGCTGATTCTGATACATTTCACCTGCTAGCTATGCTAGTTCTCCTTGATTACATTCCTACTGCTGTTTTCCCTTCCCATTGCCTTCCTGTTTAAGCCCAGGGGCATGCCGCGCAGACTTCTCAAATGTGCACAGTGCTGCTATTTCCTCGTTTAACTTTTGTTTTCTTCCTTTAAAACCTGGTGTATGGAGCGCACACCCACTTAGGCAATGTAAAGAGTGTTAGGCAGATTTAGACCCCCCCCAGCTTAGCTTTGCTAAGCTAGGAGCAAACCCAAGCCATAGGGCTCCAATCCACTTACAGTATGCCTGACACCCCCCCCCCCATGATGTCAGCTAACTCCTAGGCTTGCACCAAGCTATTCCTATTCTTACACTGTTGGAACTTGACTAGCATGCTGGGGAAAACTGGGATTCACTATCATTCCCCTCATTTGCATAGGATTGCCTGCTAATGCATAGTTACATGTCTCACACTGAGCCTACCCCCTTAACAACCACTACTCACTGGCCATGTTGTCTTCTGCCTGCCATTGACTTGCATAGCAGAATAGTAATTTTAGTTAGAATGCTTTTTTTAGGTTTATTTTATTATTTCCCTCCCCAACCCGTTTGCGTGCCACTGCTCTATGCTTAAACAGCCGAGATTGGCTAAAAAAAAATAAAAGTTGATTATTTTATTTTTTATGTTGTTTGCAATGCTAAAATGGCCTTCTATGTGGCCATTGGCATGCTTCCTGAGTGATATGCAGCCTTTATTTGGAGCTGTCACGGCTCCGTTTTGGATTTTGCAGAAATGTTCTCGGTTACTAACCGAGTACATTTCTGCAGATTGCACTAGTCCTGCACGGCCGGTTGCAAGCTTCCTGGATCACAAATTCACCTCATTTGCATGGATTTCTCCTGCAAATGGGGTGATTTGCATACAGGGCTTAGTCCATGCAGGACTAGTGCAGGAGCACTCGTGCACGCCCCTGCAGGCTGTTCGTGGATTGCAAGGCAGACATATTGCCTGCTAGAGCTCCTGCTCCAATCCTGCACGCCATGCAAGGCATAGAGAATCTGGGGGACTTTGTTGAAAAATTGTTCCTATAAACTCTTAACATGTAGGTCAGTTAGAATTGAGACTTGTTGTTATTGATGGATATCCCTAATTGCAGACAAGCCTACTGCACTTAATCTCAAATTTGCACCAATAAAAGCTTGGTTGGAGCAGTAACGAGCCTGTTGTCCCAAAATGGAAATGTGCAGGATCCTTGCAAATTTAAGTGGAATGCCAGTACTGCAATACACTTGGTGAACACCCTGAGGGCTGTGGCTAAGCCAAAGGGCTGGACTTTGAACTGGCAATGACTGGCTCACAACCAAAATTGTAATTACTTCCTGTATTGTTTATTCATTGTATGTGCTAGTACTAATCCTGAAGGTCAATCAGTCTCATCCAGATGTCCTGCTCAGAAGGGGAAAATTGGACTGAACCAAGACTAATTAGGACTTAGTGTGCTGAAAAAAATTGTTCAACACACTGAGACTTAAAATAAATCACCAGTATCCTATTTTCTTTAGGAAATAGAAGAATCTTGAGTCAGTTAAGGATTCTATTGGTCTAGAGGGAACTTTCGGAGGATTCTATTGGTCTAGAGGGAACTTTCGGATGACTCTAAGCTGCTTCTTTGGTAATGGGGATGGAAGGGAAAAAGGGAATGATGTAATCTCAGCAAATCATTCTCTGCAAGGAAGCATACTTTTGTTATGATTTGCCATGCTGCCTGATGTAGAGATAAGAGATTCATAAATGCCTGCAGAGGAGGGCACTGAGGTCTCCTTTCAGGAGCGCTGGCTGGGTCTAACAGAAGAAGTATCCCTAGAATCTCAAAATAGTGGGAGTCCTCTGCCACTGGAGTGTTTTCAGCTATTACTTCTCCCTCCTGTGCTTTGGGGCAAACTTTCTTTGCATGTGTCCTGTAATGGACTCTGAGACTTCCTGTAACACATAACTAGACCTTTCAATTGATTAATGGGAAAAAACATTGAAGGGACAGAAAAAGGTGTCCCCACAGCAGATAGGGCCTTTACGTCCTTACCTGTGGGGCCAAACCAAGGAGAACTGTCAAAGGAAGCACTGACGAAAGATGACTTGAAAGACAAAGCAAAATCATCGAGGGTCATCCAGGCATGTCTCCTGATGAAAATACCTGAACCCACAGCCCTAGAGATGCTTTATGCAATATGCAAGATAAACCCCACGGACGAATAGGATATCATCCACAGGGTAGCCCAAGAGAGACTACTGAGGATGAGCATCAGCAATTTTCATTATAGAAAGTGAATTAGATAGCCCTTTAATCAAATCTGTTTGTAACCTCTTAAAGGGTACTTTAGGATTAAACAGCTGTGGATGGGATCCGAAAATAAGTCCTGGCCTGGGTACCATGTAAGACAAAAGTGACGTAACCTAGGAAAAACTGCCCCCTGTTACTCAGAACTGGATCTTTCAAGGAAGGAAGATAAAAGGCTGAGACTGTACCAAAAAGCTCTTAGATCTGGTGTTACAGACCCACTCTGATCCGAGGGTATCTAAAAAGAAACCATCAGCTATATCTAAAGAGTGAATGAGAGTACCCTTCTTTTATCTGATTCCTAACCTCTCAGGGGGTAATACTGGCCAGGTAGGGAAAGGGGGCAAATTAGACTTAGCACACTCATTCACAAATGCATGAGAGGGCAGAATTGCTAAGATCCCCATCTGGATTTGAGCTGCAGAAAATATCACATCATCTTATTCACATCCTGAAAAAAAAACTGAGCTGGAAGGGAAAAGTGGAAGGAAAGGAACTAATCACCACAGGAACTGAGCCCGTTGGGTCTGCGTAGGACTTAGGATCCAAAAGAGGTTCTAAAGGATTTTCCATCCCAAGAGTTTGGGTGTGAAATCTTTCAAATTCTGTGGAATAAAATTTGTCAGATCTCAAGGCTTAGGATCCAGTGAAAAAGTAACAGCAAACCTATCAGATCCGAGGAGGACTTAGGGCCAAAAGAAGCACTAGGGCTTTGGTTTTGAAGTCTTTCTAGTTTGTCTCTAGAGTTAAAATTTGTCTGTCAGAGCTGAAGGCTTAGGATGCTAAGGAGGGTCTAAAAGCTTTGGACTGGAAGAACTTGGATCTGAAATCTTTCAAATTCTCTGGAATAAGACTTGTGTCTGTTGGATCCAAGACTTAAGCTCTGATGTAGAACTAACAACCAAAACCTGTCAGATCTAAGGAGAAATTAGGATTTAAAGACAAACCTAGGGGCTTTGGATTTGAAAAACTTTCTAATTTCTCTGAGTCAAACTTCTGTCAGATACGAAAGCTTAGGATCCAAAGGAGGCTGAAAATGCTTTGGATTCAGAGATCTTAGATCCAAAATCATTCCATGTCTCTGTAATAAGACTTATGTCTGTCAGATCTGAAGGCTTAGGCTCTACTGCAGAGGAGAACTTAGGATCTGAAAAAAGCCCCAGTGGACTTTGGATTCATAAATATTGTTGACGATAAAAATGATATCTATCAGATCCCCCAAAATTAGGATCTGATGATAGGATTTGAACCTGTTGGATCCAAGGAAGATTTAAGATCCGGAGGAGATCTTAGAGATGTCGGATCCAAGGTGGCTGGATCCAAACTCTTTAAGGCTCTCTCTCTCTTCTTTTTTTTTTTTTGTTTATAATGAAGATGAAGCCAAAGAATTTGAATACTTGGACTTTTTATAAAGTAGAAAATTATTACTTTCACTAAGGAGCCAGTTTGTAAAACCACTAAGATTTGTAATATAATAAGGTGTACATCTACAGAAGGCTAATGTATTATAATAATAATTATTATTATTGCTATTATTATTTTTATTATTATTACTGTTAATGTTAAAAAATAAAGCATTGCAGTGTAAGAAAATATATACAAAAAAATGTAAATTATATTCATTTAGGAATGAAATTACCAGAAATAAAGATCATACTGATTCATATCTGTGTCACACACACACACACACACACACACACACACACACACACACACACACACACACACACACACACACACACACACACATAAATGTCCAAAATCTTTTACGTTTAACTCATATATGAAACCACTTTCACTGACATTGAAATTCTAACTCCTTTGCAACAGAAAGATCCTTTTATCAAAATGTAAAGTCACTCACTAGGATTAACCAATCCTTTGTACTGTCCAGAAAATATTTCATATTTTTTCCCCATTGGACCCCTAGTCCAGAGTTTATATGTTCTGTCAGAAACCTGAAAACATTCACAGCAATTATACCACTGCTTTTACTGTAAGGGCTTCATCATAACCTTTGTATAATCATTCCTGTTTTACAGATAATTAAAAATTATTTTATTAAAAGTATTGAAAGGTGATAATACCATATCCAAAACAGCCAAGTTGGTCTATGTTTTCCTTTTAATAAATGATAGTCTTCAAAAGTCATAGAGGTTGATTAATTATGAGGTGTTTAAACAATATCCCTCTTTATCATTATTCCCACCATTTATGTTTAAATATAAAAATGACAAAACAGTCATTACGTCTGAGGTAGAAAATCCAGGTCAACATAATTGTATGAAAACATTCTAAGAATGTATTTATTTATTTACTTATATTTGTTTACCAGGGTAGTACACTAGCCAGTACTAACCAACTTAAGGCTCAGCCTGGTTAAAATACAAAACATTTCACAAACACAAAAGGCAGAAATATAAGAAATAATGGAGGAGTTCAAACTGGCGGCTTAGAAAAACTGCACATGTATAGTCAACAAGCAGAATGCAATGTACAATATATACATTTGTTTCTAAAGTGGGTCAACCTCTAAGTAATTCTATGAGAGGCAGATTTCAATATGTAAAACTCACCATTGAATGTTAAAAAGTGTTTAAAGAAAATTGCAACTATATGAAGTGCAATATAAGAAATATTTAAAAGGTAAAAAAAAACTTGTAACGAGAATAACCCAACACTAGGAATCCAAAGATCCCTAGTCTAACTCACTGCTCATGAAGACAGAACATTAACATCAGAACAGTACTATTATACCATGATCCCCCCAAAACGTGCACGCTGATTGGCCAGCGTGCCCGTTGTAAATCGAGTTATACTAATGGAAAAAGGTCCGTCGCCGGACTTTTTCCATTAGTATAACTTCGTTTTAAACACTGTCTCGCTATGTTAAATGGGTTTAACATAGCGAGACAGCTTTAAAATAAGCAACGGAGATCTCCGTTGCTTATTTTAAAGCTGTCTCGCCATGTTAAACCCATTTAACATAGCGAGATGTTTAAAAAGCGGAGAAAGCAAGATCTCCGTTGCTTTTAGTCTCGCTATGTTAAATGAGTTTAACATAGCGAGACAGTTAAAATAAGCAGCGGAGATGTCCGTTGCTTATTTTAAACTGTCTCGCTATGTTAAACTCATTTAACATAGCGAGACACTAAAAAAAAGCAACGGAGATCTTGCTTTCTCCGTTGCTTTTGCGCAGGCGCGCAGTACATCAGAACTGCCGCGGATGCCAGACATCTGCGGAAGGGCAGTAAACAGGCATTATACTATGCCATTATTTAAGAAAAGTAATAGTTTCTTTTCTTAAATAATGTCATGGTATAATAGCAATAACCCACTTCTGGGTGTGGGTAATGCTAAATTTACCCACGGTTGGCTTTGTTTGGTCCCTCGGGCTTCGCCAACCGTGGGTAAATTTAGCATTACCCACACCCAGGCGTGGGTTATTGCTATAATATATTCCTGCAGACAGGCAAAGTATCTTAGTAATAACATGATTTCTAGCTCCTCTGAATGAAAAATATGACAGTTGCGTAAAAATATTATCTAATTCAAAATTCTAGCAAATTAAAGTGATTATACTGTTAAAGTCAGATAAAGCTCTAATAATAACTTGGTTGTTTTAGTGATAAAAAGATAATCAATCATATGGATTAAGATTTATAACTAGATAATACTTATGATCTCATACAATTTTAAGAAAATGGAAGAAAAAGAAGAAAGGGAAGAATAAAGAAAACTCAAATTCATGTGTGTGTGTGTGTGTGTGCGTGTGTGTGTGTGTGTGTGTGTGTGTGTGTGTGTGTGTGTGTGTGTGTGTGTGTGTGTGTGTGTGTGTGTACGTGTGTGCATATGTGTGTGTGTGTACATGTGTTTGTGTGTGTGTGTACGTGTGTGCATATGTGTGTGTGTGTACATGTGTGTGTGTGTGTACGTGTGTGTGTGTGTGTGTGTGTGTGTGTGTGTGTGTGTGTGTGTGTGTGCATATGTGTGTGTACGTGTGTGTGCAAATGTGTGTGCATGCATATGTGTGTGTGTGTGTGTGTCTGTGTGTGCATGCATATGTGTGTGTGTGTGTGTGTGTGTGTGTGTGTGTGTGTGTGTGTACATGTGTGCATATGTGTGTGTGTGAATATGTGTGTGTGTATGTGTGTGTGTGTGTGTGTGTGTGTGTGTGTGTGTGTGTGTGCGTGCATATGTGTGTGTGTGTGTGCATGTGTGTATGTGTGTGCATATGTCTGTGTGTGTGCATGTGTGTATGTGTTTGCATATGTCTGTGTGTGTGTGTGTCTGTGTGCATATGTGTGTGTGTGTGTGTGTGTGTGTGTGTGTGTGTGTGTGTGTGTGTACGTGTGTGCATATGTGTATGTGTGTATGTGTGTGTGCATATGTCTGCGTGTGTGTGTGTGTATGTGTGTATGTGTGTGTGTGTGTGTGTGTGTGTGTGTGTGTGTGTGTGTGTGTGTGTGTGTGTGTGTGTGTGTGTATATACGTGTGTGCATATGCGTGTGTGTATGCGTGTCTGTGTGTGTGTGTGTGTGTGTGTGTGTGTGTGTGTGTAGGGTCAGTGTTGCTAAATGAATAATGATCATTAAGAATATATTCAACAGACCATATAATCTTTAATCAATAGCAGGTATCAAATTAAATCTTCATGTCAAACTTCAAGTTATAAAGTTAAAAACTTTCCTGAATAGGGAGATATACTCACGCCATTTCTACTAAATAAAAATAATGTAAGACTTATGTCTTTATCTGAGATGATAGATAGTAAATCTGAATTGTCATTAAAATATATTTTGCTCATGTGTAAGCTTTTTGTAAGGGCTGTAAAGCATGTAATAAAAGAAGGTAAGGAGTAAAACCCTAACTAAGGGAGAGAAGGGAAGTAGAAGAAGAGAAGACAAGCTCCCTATCTCTCCTTCTTTGAATATGCACAGTTATGGTTCTGTATTTTATTTTGAATTATCATCATTAACCCCTGTTTTCCCCATTTTTCTACATAGGGTCAGAGTATCATGTCAACTGTCAACACCTCTCAATTCAGTGCCATTCTCTTATTGTATTTGACTGTCATGCCTGTTACAGGTCTATACTCAAATAATCCCCCCATCTATTGTTTGAATATCCTTGTTTACTCTTGCCTTATTTCTATTTCTCCCAGATCTTCTCCAAAATGTCTTCTGCTTTCCTGTACATGTGACTGAACTTCTGTAATCTTCTTCTTGACCTTTTTTTCAGTAAGGACTACTCTGTCTTGTGCTCTAATGTCCTAATTTCTTCATCTGTCCTACAGTGTTTCCTACCATCCATCTCAGGCAATTCATCTCCATCACCTCCAGCTTTTTCATCTACTCTGCCTTCACTGCTTACATTTCAGTGCCCCACGGAAGCACTGGTCACATCACTATGTTGCATTATTTATCAGCATTTTGCATTCTTCTGGCTCTCTATACTAGTAGGCTGCAACACCAATAAATCTAGCTTTGACCTTCTCCTTAAACATCCATCCCAGTTACTTGTCCCTGTCACACTTTTCTGCTTCTTCTGATCTCCTTCATTTGCCAACACGACATCTGCCTCGTCTGTACTCAGTTTCATCCCATACACCTTCAGTTTTGCATTTCAGTCCATTATCATTTGCTGAAGTTTCTGCTCAGTCTGCCTGTAGTGTCACATCATTTGTACACAGCAACTTTGCTGATCTGTCCTCTCTAACCAGTTTGCTAATGCAGTTCATCACCACTATGAACAGCAGTGGGGTCAGACACGAACCTTCATGCACTTATTAGGAAAATATTTTCCTAATTTTAAAGCACTATAGAAAATGTGGGGGAGGGAAAATGTATAGACATAGTGTGGCAGGGTGGTTTATACAAAAAAGCTAAAATCTGGCTGTGGTTAGACAATGAAAATTATGTCTGTTATCAGAGACATGCCTCAATCACAGAGCAACAAAAATTAAAACTGTGGAGATGACACAGAGTGAAATGATGTGGAAGTGTAAATAAAAAAAAAAAAAACAAGACAGAAGTCTGGTCAGAAACTTACAAGTAATGTTAGCACTGAAACTAGGTAAGAAAAATATGGATGCTTGAGTGAGAATCCTCAGAGCAAAGAACTGATAGTAAATACTAAGAGTGACCTAAGCAGCAGAATTCAGATTCTTGATTCTATTCCTGTTAGTATTAAGCAGAAATTTTCAAATAAAGGCAGATTCTCAAACATGGGTATTTGTCAGCCAAGAAATAAATAAAACTGACAATAAAATTTGCTCTCAGATACCCTTTGTAGTAGGAGGCCAGCAAACAGAAGAAAATAAAAGAGAAACAGTAGTATCTGTTGGATAAAGGACAGGACTAAAGAGGCTTGTACTGGTACAAAAAGAATAAAGCAGAAGGTGATTTTTGCTTAGAACTGCCCTTTTCAGAAGAGATTCTAGAAGAAGCTGTATTGCGGGTGTTGCTGGGGGAAGCAGCTGCACCTCCTACCTTGAGGGAAGGTACAGAAGAAAGTTATTGATGCAAATGATAAAAAACAGAATCACTTACTAATGATAAAAACTATGATTGGTTATTATCCTGCTTATTGTTTTTGCAGTCAAAGACTTGCTACAAGTTTTATCTGGGTAACTTGCAAAGAAGAAAAGACTCCATTTAAAAGTGTAATAAATGTTTAGCTTGCAGGATAAATAAAAGTGGCTGTGCCCCTAGCTAAGGAGCACAGGTAGAAAGTCCAGGATGTTTAACAATGGGCCTATAATAAGAATGCCTGATTGATATAATTTAATGCTTGAGATCAGGTATTAGTGTTAGTACCTACCACAGAAAACAAATTCCTGGCTAGCTAGGAGGGGAATCATTTCATGTTACTGAAAAAGTACTGAGGGTGAACTTTAAAGTTAAGCAATTGGGAAACAGTTAGAGCATACGTATCACATTAATGTATTGAAGCAATGGGAAGGAAGTAGAAAATTCTGCAGACAGCCAGCAAGCTGAAATTCATACAGGGAAGAACAGGGAGTCCTTACCTGAAGTACAGCTATCAAATCTTTATCAGAAATATTAACGTAGGACATGAGACTTTCTGTTAAGAACTAAAAGGGCTTTTTCACAAATACCTAGACGAACTAGACTAATAGAAGATAACACCCAGAGTGAACATTAGACTAAGAACTTATAAAGTATCAGAACCACAAAAACAGTGAGAGAGGAACTTGAAAAAATGCTCATATTAGGTATCACGGAAGAATCACAAAGTGAGCAGAATGGCCCAGGTAGTACAAATTCCCAAAACCTGATGGAAGTATTAGATCTGTAATGACTTTAGGAAATTGAACAGTACTTCAAAGTTTGATAGCTATCTCGTGTTTACATTTGAGTTAATAAAGGGGGAAGCCCAGACATTTGATAACAATAGAATGGCAAAGTAGTACTGGTATGACATCACTATCCCCGCTGTCAAAGGAAAAAAAGAAAAAAAAAACAGCCTTTGCAGCCCTGGATGGTTTGTATTAGTAGACAGTGTTAGCATTTGGCTTACATTGTGCTCCATATCAGCCACCTTTCAAAAACCAATGGATAAATATTGAAGGCCCACTCATGGTATATGCTGTTGCTGCATGCCTGGATAACATGGTCATTTATTCAGAAGACGTAGAGTCTCACATACTAAAGGCATAGGCTGAGCTGAAATCTGTACGACAAACATGTTTGACAAGTAATGCTAAGAAAATCAAACTCGACATGGTGGAAGCAAAGTATTTGGGAGATCTTATAAGAAGAGTGGTGGTGAATCTACAAGTAGAAAAAGGTAAAGTTCATAAAACTGGTCTGTACTCTCCAGACATGTGAAGATTTTTCTTGGAGTAGTTAGCTAATATAGAAAGTTTGTGGCTAATTGTATAGCTATTGTTTGTTATTTGACTGAGTTCACAATGTAGAATATTCCTGCTAAGGTGAAATGACCTCTTGAAGCAGATACAGCATTAGGGAACTAAAAAGGATCCTATGTTCTAAACCAGTGTTGGTGACTAAAAAGGATCCTGTGTTCTAAACCAATGTCAATGACTTCAGATTTTACCAGACAGTTTACCCTATATACCAGCACATCAGAGGTAGGTTTAGGGACAATATTATCCCAAAATATTTAGGGTGAGGAGGATCCAATGTGCTATATGAGTAGAAAGTTGAACGATGCAGAAAAATATATTTCACCCTTGAAAGAGAGTGCTTAGCTATATAATGGGATTTACATGTCTTGAAGTTATCTTTGCCAGACAAGTACTTTAGTTTGGTAACAGTTCATGCCACATCATAATAGTTAAATAAGCAGACTGATGACAATGTGAAGTTGTGCCTGTGCATACTATCCCTCCAGTATTTTTAATATAAGATCCAGAGGGCCCGGCTACCTGACCTTGCCAGTCAAAAGGCTGATGGGCTGTTGAAGGCCTTCAATCCATCATTTAATCTGCCCTTCACACACTCTAATTATGCAACATCTTCTCTTCATCACTATACTCCTCCCACTTCTCTCTGCTCTAACTTCCTATTACACCCACCTTACCCACCCACAAACATATTCCCCTGACGCCATCATTGACACTCTTTCAACAACTTCCTCCATCACTATCTCCCCATCTCTCTTCAACATCTCGACCACCTGTCTTCATAAACTAACTATACTTTAGAAGCACCCACCTACCTATAAATCCAAACAAAAACTCCACAAATAACTTACCTATTACTGCACTCACACTGGTCACTAATACCTTATTCCAGTCTGGAGACATCCACCCCAACCCAGGTCCCCACTACTCTCCCCACAGACAGATACCCCTCAAGCTCCTCTCCACCTCCCCGAATCCTGACACCTCTTACCACTCCCACCCTCATACTCCAAACACCTCCTCATTCAAACACCTAACTATATGCTCACTAAATATTCAAAGCCTAACCAATAAAATCACTGAGCTGCACTCCTGGATACCCCATAACACCCCTCATATTCTTTCATTATCAGAAACTTGTCTCAAGCCACACATCACTAATAGTGGAATACTCCCACCTGGCTATAATATATATTGCACTGACAGACTGCCAAAAAAGGGGGAGGCATAGCCATCCTTTACTCCAACAACCTAAATCTCTCACCTATCACCATCCCTATTCCTGACTTCCACCCTGCTGAACTTATCATCCTAAATTGCCATCTAAATCCTCACAAGAAATTAGCTAATACCTTATGAAACCCTCATCCTTGGAGATGTCAATATAGACTGGTCCAAACTCACAACTGACTCTCCACAACTCATTATCAACCTACACAGTTTCCATCAGCTGATAACACCCCCCACCCACCTCCATAGAAACCCATCATCCAGCTCCACCATTGACTGGATTCTAACTAACTGCCCCCACCACTACCACAGCCCCACTACCCTACCAGACTCCCTAAGTGATCATCTCCCCACCTCTGTCCTATGACACACCACCCAACAACCCAAACCCAACCTTTACAAAGACTGTCATAAACTCTCTAACTTTAATATCCCACTATTCAACTCAGTACCATCTATTACCGACTGGTCCATCCTTAAGCAAATCCCTCTCGATGATGCAGTCAATAAGTTCAATAGAATTTTCCTGAATACCCTAAACTTCCTCACTCCCTCCAGGAAAATTAGACTAAAATCAAATTATTGCTCCCTGGCTTTCTAAGGATACTAGGTATCTTATGCAAAAACAGACAATACTTAGAAAGCCTGGGTTAAAACTATGGAACTTCCCCTCCTACAAAATTACAGAGAATTATGGAACCTTGTTAAGAAACAAGTTAATAAAGACAAAAAGGCCTACTATAGCTCTGCACAACTTAACAGAAAATCCAACCCTTGTAAGCTTTGGTCTACTATTAACAAAATTCTTTCTCCAGGCTGTCCCGCCAACCCCTCCCCTTATCCTAATAAATCTCTTCAGGAAACCGCAACCCTCCTAAATAAACACTTTATTGAAACAATCCAAAAACGCACACCATCCAGTTCTAACACAACTTTCCCTACCCCTCCCAACCCACTCACCTATAACACTTTCTCCTTCCATCCTGTTCCCACTTCCTACATTAAATCTCTTCTTCTGAGACTTAAACCTTCCTCTCCCTCCACTAATAATTTACCTCCTACCTCCCTCAAATGTGCTGCTGAATCTATAGCCTATCCCATATCTATTCTTATCAACAGATCAATTACTGAAGCGTCTGTCTCCTATGGAAATCTTTCTTCACTATCCCCCTGCATAAAGGAGGTAACTCAGATGACCCTTCTAACTACCGGCCCATTGCCATCCTATCCCCTTCTCTAAGATACTCAAAAAATGCATTCACTCACAGCTTCTTAACTATTTCCTCCAGCATAGCCTTCTCACTTCCACTCAACACGGTTTCTGACCTAATCACAGCAGAACTACTGCCCTACTATCCTTCACTCATACTATCGCCAAGGCCTGAGACAACAATCTACTCATATCCTGCCTCTTCCTTGACTTTTCAAAGACCTTTGACACAGTCTCTCACCCCATACTGATATCAAAAATTGCTAACCTCAACTTATCAGCTACCTGCCTCACCTGGTTCTCCAGCTACCTCTCCAGTAGGCAGCAATATGTCAGATGGCTCTCTTCCTATTCTCCTTTCATACCAGTCCCAACTGGAGTCCCCCACTATTCGACATCTTCACTAAAGAACTTTATACATCTAGCAAACAATCCTCCCTCATCCAAAATGCAGACTACTCATCTCTCATCTTCATCTCCAGCAATATCTCTAAACTCCACACCCAAACCCAACACACCTTTCTGTCCACCGAAAAATGGTTGTCTGACAATCTACTCATCCTCAACCCTAAAAAGACCAAACTCTTATTCTTTCTCCCCTGTTCTCTCTCACCATAAATCCATACTATTACATCCTCCAACAATATAATCATTAATCCTGAAACCCACACAAAGCTTCTAGGAGTCATCATTGATGAACTCATATTCAACCTGCACATACTACAATGCATAACGTTGTCGCCTCACAGTTAGACGTTGCCCGTTCGATTCTCAGGGCGTCTTCTGTGTGGCGACATGCTTGAATGGGCTTTCCTTCGTTGAAGGTTGTGCGTTAGACCCGGCAAGCCAGCACGTAAAAATCTACTGCCAATCATTAGCAGACCGGCGTTCTGCTGTGGCGACCCCTAACTGGGAAAAGCCAAAAAACACAAACAAACAAACATACTACAATGCATAAAAAGAACACATCAGAAACTAGGTTTGCTATAAAGCAGCAACATTTTTTAACTTCATCTGCTAGACTCTGTCTAGAACAAGCACTGCTCTTCCCCTCCCTCACTTATGCTGCCCCTGTTCTAACCAACATTCAGCAACTCCTCTCAAGGACAACGCTACGGCTCCAAAACCAAATCAGCATACAAAAACACGAGCCAGCACATACGGTTCCATCGAACCAATTTAATAATATAAAGATTCCTTAATAAATGGAATCCCAAAACATGAATAGTTGCCATAACCTGGCCTTTGTCAATGCAGTACAAAGAAGAATAATGAGGAAACCCGACCCCTGGTGGAACATGCTTATATACTCCTTATTTAAAGGGGTACAAAATCTGTATATAATAGATAAATACATCGGAACCAAAAAAGCACATAGATCACATCTTTGAGAAAAAAATTACTACATAATAAACATATAAACCATGTACAAGGTCATCAAAAATAAAAATAAAAATAAAATAAAAAAAATAAATAAAATATAAAGTGATATAAAAAATGTTATACAAAAAATGTAAAATATTAATATAACTCAAATATAATGATAACTACAGATTTTCCATCATCAAAAGGTAATGGGACTTCTATGATGATCAAAACAATTGCTCAGGACTAATTCTATATACAAAAAGACAACCAAAATAGGTCATTTCTATAAAATTTATATGCATATATATGTGTGTGTAGGTATCTGCCATGTTCCTATCAAGAAAAACCAACATTCAGGCCACAAACTTGAACAAACTTCAACAAACAAACCATAAAATAGCTAGGTTTATTAAAAACTTTCCATACAACTCACACTACCGCCTAGCCGTAAACTCTCTCCAATGGCTTCAACTCCCCCAACAACTCCTTCTATCACCATTTCTAACATTACACTCTATTCTATACAGAGCTTTTTCCTACCCAACTCTCTCATCCATAGTCTCCACCTATACCCCACCTCAGACCCTCCACAGCTCTAACCAGCAACTCCTTGATATCTACCAACCAAAGAAAAATGTAGGCAAACATCTATATAAATGCTCTGTAGCCCAAGCTTGGAACAAACTGCCCCTACACATACATTCCATCCCCCACCCATCACACTTTAAAAAATAACTCAGACTTCATCTACTTAATACAAAAACTTGCCCCTGTCATGACCCACCTTAATACCACCCTACCCCTGTATATGTATCTATCATAATCTGTCTTCAATTCACCTAGTCACTCTCAAGGGGTCTACCTGCTATATAAAATCAACAATACTGAAAGAATTAAAAATTTGCATAAATCTATATTTATCTTGTAAATAATCCTATGTGTATATTACTATGTGCATGCTTTCCACTTTGCATCATAGACTTGTATTATCAAATTTTTATAATCCTTTGATTATGACATTTTTATTGTTTATTTTATATTGTTTTTACACAATTTAAATTGTCTGTAACTCGAGCTTTTCTCCTCGGGTCTCTACTGAAAATGGGCCACAAGCCCAGTTGGACCAACCCGGTTAACAAATGTCAATAAATAAATAAAAATAAATTGGATAGTTGTAACATGGTTCTGGCAAAAGTAGCAATGTAGCTTTACATGTTGCAATGTATATTGTGGTAACATTAAAGGTAACTAAGCACAACACTATATTCGCTAGCTGGCAATGAGTATCTAACTGATCATTACTTCTGTATGAAGGAGGCCAGTCTGCTACAGCAAAATCTGGAAGTTTGCTCCTCAACTGAAGGTTCACAGCAGATGATCTTAAGCTTACTTGGAATACCTTGGAATCAGGGAGTATGAAGGCCCAGTCAGTGGTAACTTGTAGATTATAATTTGAGAAAAAAAAAAAAACAAATAAACAAATAAATAAATCATATGGTCTTAGAGCTGTGACTGGGGTCTGGTCTATGTCTAGAGACTAGAAGGTCTGTTGTTGGTGGAACTAAATCACAGGTACTTTCATGTTTTGTTTCAAGCCAAGTGGGGTATTATTTTGAATTTCCACTGAGTTTGTAAAAAATAAACCTGTGTTCCTCTTGTATCTTATGATCTATATATATATATATATATATATATATATATATATATATATTTATATATATTTATATGTATATATATGGATTCCCTTCACAAGCTCGAAGTTTCAAAACTTTCAACTGCAAATGGTCGAGACCATTAGATCGAAGTTTTGAAACTTCAGACATTTTGATTGGAGATTGCTGTACAGTGCAGAAGAAATTTACCATTTTTGTCACTGCAGTGCGATCTTGGAGTTGGCATATTTATTTAGCAGGGGCTGTGGGTGGGTGCAGCTGGGTTTGCCCCCTGTAAAAACGTAAAAAAATGGTTTATTTATTTATTTATTTTTTATTTACAATTTAGAAGTTTCTAAACTTCAATCTTATAGTCTTCACCATTGTTTGAAACTTCCAGCTTGTAAAGTATCTCTCTCTCTCTCTCTATATATATATATATATACATATGTATATATATATATATATATATATATATATATATATATATATATATATATATATATATAGTTTGCATGCATTTTGTCAAATGCTCAGAATGGAAGCAGTTGTTTTTGCTGTCACAAATCATTGAGTATGTTTGTGGCTGAGTGTAGGAGTTAGTGGAAGGAGCAACACTGAACACTGGTTTTTGAGAGGAACTATATGTACAGCAGCAGCAGCAGTAAGTGTGGGTGAGAGAGAGAGAGTGCTTGAGGATTCATGAGTTTGGTTCTATTAAATGTTAGTGAAGGGGATAGATTTTGTGCCATGAATGTGTGTTGTTGTATATGAACATGGGTTAGGTTAGATTAAGTGTTAGTGAAGGGGATAGATTTTTGTGCCATGAATGTGTGGTGTTGTATATGAACTGTGTTCATGTGTCTTGTTTAGTGGAACTGTTAGGGAAAGGATTTTTAGTAACATAATGTATAGGGTCAAGGTTAAAGGCAGAGGTAGGATTAACACAGGGTCTATGTCAAATTGTCAAGTTCACAAATAGTCAACTCTCAAAACATTTAGCCCAAAACACTGAATGCTTGGAATACCAAATCAAGCTAAAATCCATAAAACACTGTTTTTTTGCAGGGCATTTCCCATGTGGGAGGCTGGACCCTAATACACCCTTGCTAATTATATATACCAATTCCAAGATTGCACTATAGTGAGGAAAGGGCAGAACTCCATTCCAAAGTATACAGCAATCTCAGGAATAAGCCAGCAGCATTTGTCAGCCTTCTGAATATTCGACATTTTGCATTCAGTATTCTGAAGATTGACATTTTCAACTTTCAAGATTCTAAATGGCTCTGGGTTAACATGTAGTCAGAGCAATCGTCTGATAGGTGGAGTATCTCATTCTATAGACTAGCCTCATATGTGATGAATTTATCTTTATTTATTATTTGATTCAAATATTAGCAACATAGCTGTATTGGAGGACCTTAATGTACTTATCGGATGTACAAAGACAGGATGTGAGAATTCATAGGGTAATTGGGATGTTATAGCTTAAGTAGTCAGGTCACATTTCACCACCTGAATTTAACTAAATGTAAAAAATAATAGCCACTACATGATGAAACACAGTTTCTAAATCAAATACAGTATGCAATATGGTGGACTGGCATGTCAAACACTAACTTTTTTACCTTGTGCCCAGTAGGGGACAAGATGTTTTCAAGATTTCCTGTGACTGAACTGGATTATGCAGGTAATCAGTTTCTAAATCAACAAGTGAGTAAATGAATGAATGAATGGTTGAATAAATGAGTGAAATCAATAAAGGGTAAATCTGTCTTGCACTAAATGTGCTAAGCAGAAAAAATCAATAGTACAGATGTCTAAAAAGTATCTACAATTAAATTCTTAGTATCTGGCAAGCCTATATTTCATCTCTGTAGCATGCACAATAACTTAAAGTGAAATTCAGAAAAGAAAATTGCTAAGGCAGCATTCTTAAAAACAGGAAGAAGACAAACTCCAGTATAACTCCTGCCAACAGGATAGACACTGGGCACCTCCAGAATATTAAAAACAATTTATTTAATACTCAAATTAAAATGCTAAGCACTTTCATCTACTTATACATATAGACTTCATCAGATAAAGCAATTGAAATTAACAGGTGTTTATATAATGAATTTTAAACAAAACAGTGTAAGAAACTTCTCTGTGTGGAAGATATATCTAGTTAATCACTGTATATTAATAAGACCAGATAATGGTAGTAGAAATAACAAACTTAAACACGTCCTAAGTCAAAAAATAATAAAAAATATATAATTTGAAATACTGTACTGAATTATTAAATATTTGAAAGTAATCCAAGCAGGGTAGGCCGTTTGTCTCCAGTCGAAAATCATTTAAGTACACAGACAAGTGATCCTAGTAAAACAAAAATGACAGAGTTATAGTTTCCTCACAAGCTTTCTAACTATATATACACTTTTTATCAGTCAAGGGAGTGGTTTATTGTGCTGTAAAACAAAGTGTTATTGGTATACATGTTAAATTCACATATCTTCCCCATCAGTGTGGCATCCAAGTTGGTCCTGCCCTACTTATTAGCTGTCATAATAATATAACCCTTATGTACTTTAAAATTAATAATGATGTGGTACCTCTTATTTTAGCCAGATTATTAAATCTGTGATTTTATCCAAGATAATATACTACATGGCTGGAAGTATATAAACCTTACACCATTTGGAAATCTAAAAATATATATAAATATATACTTATACACTTTGCATGCAAAAATCCGTTGTATAAATCATGTTCTATTTCCATAACCTATTGACAACAAAGAAAATATGTAATGAATTTAAGTTTGATATCACACAGTATTGTCTAATCAGAGCAGCTCAAACTATATGCATAGGAATAAACACATTTAAAGGTGCATGCACATCTATGAAAAACATTTACACTTGCATTTGTGTAAAACTATGATCACATAAAAATCCCCATGTCTTCCTGATAGAAATAAAATTCAGATCAATATGTTTATATATAAATAAATATCATATAACAATAATTTAAAAACAGCTTAAACAAGGTCCTACAAGTAACTTGTTAATTATTGTTCCCACCAGTAACAAGTACACATATATATAAATCCTGTTACAAAAGTATAAGTATATATATATATATATATATATATATATATATATATATATAGATATATGTATATATATATATATATATATATATATATATATATATATATATGTGTGTGTGTGTGTGTGTGTGTGTGTATGTGTATATATGGATTTTTATGTGGTCATAGTTTTACACAAATGCAAGTGGAAATAAATTTTTGTATATGTATATACACCTTTAAATGTGTTTATTCCTATGCATGTAGTTTGAGCTGCTCTGGTTAGACAATACTGTGTGATGTCACACTTAAATTCATTATATAAGCACCTGTTAATTTCAGTTGCTTTATCTGATGAAGTCTATATGTACAAGTGGAGGAAAGCGCTTATCATTTTAACTTGAGTATTAAATAAATTGTTTTTAATATTCTGGAGCTGTCCAGTGTCTATCCTGTTGCCAGGAGTTATATAAGACAGCATTTTGCATGGACAACATGCTAAATCTATGTCATACAAAGAGATAAATCAATCTGAAAAAGGAACAATCTTTCTAACTTGCTTTGGAAAGTGGTAAGCTTTGTCCACACACTCCCTGGTGTGCGGGTTGTACTCCTCACTGCCTACTGTTATATGTTGTCTCTGAGGTTGCCCCACATCAAAACAAAAAGTAAATGTTATTGTTTACTAAATTCAGAGCTTGCCCTTTTTCCAAGGTGGTACAGATTAAGTGTTACCATATTTAGAGGAGGGTGGGAAGCAGAGTTCCACCCACATGAGAGGATGCAACAGAGTTTGTTCTTCTGTCTTGAAATGCTTCAGTATAGTCTTCTTGTTTTTATTTTGTACCATACTTTCCTGCCATTTATCATGTTACAAGCATTGTAGCATTATATGAGTTTATTTCAACATGATATTTACTTACCTCTATAATAGTAAATATTTTTTTATTACCTCAACTGTCTTGTTTAGCTTACTAGTCTAATAATTTATGTTTTCATCTGTACCTGTCTTTTCCAGTAGTACTAACTTGATTACAATGGTTTAATTGTTATGCAAGAGTAGTCGCTTTAGGTAGTGTGCATACTTCTCTCGTTAGTAATGTGATGCCCCCTGCACTGGCCCAGTAATCAAGGAGCCTCAATCCTCATCACTGACAACAGTGAGGGGCATACACACTGGGAGGATGACAAGTATACAAACAGTAAAGTGCAATTTCCCTTAAGAGCACACACACAGATCACAGTCAGTCTGGTGCTGGTTTCTCTCTCTTTCTCCAGATTCCCAACAAGACTCCCCACTGGCACAGCCATAGAGTTGAGATCTCAGCTGAGTGGCCAAGCTAAGACCTCCAGCACTCTCTCTTTCCAACCAGTGCTTTGTGTCCCTACCAAAGTAGCTGACACACACGCACTTTGAAATTTGATTTATATGCAAACACACACATGCACACACGCACACGCACACGCACATACACACGCACACACACGCACACACACGCACGCACACACATGCACACACACACACACACATGCACACACGCACACGCACACGCACATACACACGCACACACACCCAGGGAAGGCTGGCACAGGTTTATAGCTATGCCCCCTTCTGCCAGGACTATAAGGTGGTTCCAGCTGCCACCAGCCACTACTTATCAGCTACTTAAGGCCCTTAACAAAGGATGTCCAATCCTACTGTGTAATGTTACTATTAATCCAACTGGTAGTCTGACCAAGAGCAAGGCTATTTAGGAGTGGCCTGTACAGTGTCACCAAATACATATGCAAGTACTCTCAGAGCTTAAATATGTCTCATGAATATCAGCCACAAAGATAGGTTTAAATATATTTAATAATAAATAATAAACGAGCAAGACAATACTCAGTAAATCAACACAGTAACTTCCAAGCTCAAAATCACAGGAAGTATTTAAAACAACATTACAGGACAGTCTCAAATGCATGCAGAAAATATCTAAACAAATCTTTATTATATTCCTAAAAATATTGAAAAGAGAAACTATGCCCTAAATCTTACTTACGACAAGGCAAGTGCAGATGCTGATGATGAGTGGATGCTCTTGCTAAGTTCAAGACAAAATGCAAAATGCACAGTTTATATCTGAGAGAATTCTTAAATTAATATAAAATATTATTGCTAGGTTAGCTTGGATGACATCAATTTCTGTCACTTGACTTCAGTTCTCAGGCTAAAACAGAAGCTAACAGAATTTAACATCTCTGTGTGAAAAATGCATATCTCTCAAATGTTTGCAGATCTTGGAATTTGTAAAACAATAAAACACTTTTAGATTTTTAGTAATTACTTCTCTTTCAAGACAATATAAAAATTTCTAGCTCTAAACATTATGTCTGCTACACTGAAACTGAGAGAGAACTTTTATAGCACAATCGTAAAGCAGTTTAATTTCCACTTATTTTCTTGAAGTTTTGCAAGTTAACCCTTTTATGTTCTAGTTTCTACTGTTAAAACATACATTTGCACAAGAATATAGTTTATATACATTTCTGTTCTACATCAGCTTGGCATGCTGTGGTTACATTTTAGCTAAGTACATAAAATACAGTTCTGTATAAATCATATCAATATTCACAAATAACATAAACTTATTTACAAAATTCCCGATAGCTGGGCTGGCAATATTTCCCTATATCACATTTCTTTCCCCAAAAAACTCGAGCTAGTACTTCAAGTGACCCTTTAGAAACATTGCTTGACAGAGTTGAGCCTATCTGGGAATACCTTACCCCATTCCCTGTCTTATGACTCCATATGTGTTGGCATTGCTAACCCCACTGTGGTGCTGCACTGTCATATCATATGCTTGCAACCATAGGCTCCACATTAGTAACTTGGCATTTTGCTGGCTGGCTTGATGTAGCCGTGTTAAGGGACTGTGGTATGCAACTACAGTGAATTTCCTTCCATACAGATAAGGCTGAATTTTCTGCAGTGCCCACACTATGACATTCCTTTTCTACAGCTGCACAGCTTTCTTCCCTGGCTTGGAGCCTATGACTGAGATATACCACTGGGTGCTCTTCCCCCTCTAAGGAAACATGGCTAAGTACAGCCCCCACCCCATGGCTTGAAGCATCCACCTGCGCAACAAATGCTTTGGTGTAATTTGGACTGGCTAATGCAGCGGGTCTTCCCAAAGCTCCTTTAAGCTTCTGGAATGCCTGCTCACATGCTGGGGTCCACAGTACCCTATCTGGCTTGTTTTCCTTTGTCAGGTCTGTGAAGGGAGCAGCTATGGTACTATAATTGGGGACAAACTTTCTGTAGTACCCTGCTGTCCCTTAAGAAAGCCCTCACCTGCATTTTGGTAACAGGTGCAGGCCATGCCTGGATGTCTTCCACTTTGACAGGTTCTGGCCTGATCTTACTACGCCCCACTCTATGTCCCAGGGAGGAGACCTCTGCCGAAATGTCAAAAGATTTTGTACTCTTAACATATACTGGAAGAATCACGCAGATAAAAATAAGCAAAAAGGTTTATTTTACATGCATGGAGACATGCTACAAAGTACATGGTATGTCAGCAGTCTAATTTCTGTACACTTCACATGGGTTTTTATACCCTTCTCTGCACATACACAGTAGCTGGTTACTAGACAAGGAATTTCAGTCAAGGCTATAAATTCACATACTGGAGCCTTAGATGGTCAGAGGTCAGTCACAAGATAAGCTTGTGCCTGGACCAAGGTAACATCTGTGCATTCCTCTTTGGTCAGCAAATTCTTTATAAGAAAAACAACTTATTTTAGCTTATTTCTTTGCACGTAATGCAGTTTCACATTTTAACCCTTCCTATACATGATACAAAGATGTTGAACACAAAGATTCTTACTACATTTCCCCCCTCACAACACTTTGTATCATAAGTAATACATTTTATTCATACAGTTTTTCGCATGACTCGTGTTCTGTATATTCAGAATAATAAGCTTTAGTTGCATTGACAGACAATACACTTCATAGGTTCATAGGTTCATACTAGGCTATCTGCCCGAGGGCATTTACAAGCCTAGCCCATAGTTTTGTGGCTTATGCCACCCCTTTAGTATGGGGAACTATACCCATTATTTTGCTGTGCCTCTGTCGAGCAGTGACACTGAGGTAATCCCTGGGGTATATCTGCGATCTCCCATCCATTGGTCAAGATTTCTCTTGAACAAGGCCAGCGGGGTGCTCTGCCTCACATATACCGGGATTTTATTCCACAGCATAGGGAGTCTTTGGGTGATGAATCTATCCCTCCAGCACGTCCTATTAATAGAATGATATTATCATTCGGATGCAAGGAATGTAACAACAACCCAACAGTAGGAATATAATGGCACCAACACATATAGCAATTAAGACATTCATAAGTACTGTTCCCCAATTTCCAAACCAATTTTGGAAAAAGTCAGTTAATGGATTCTGTCTTGGTTTTATAAGTTCAGAAACTTGTTGTAGGATCTCCAGATGGCTGTTAATGTCATATTCATTGTCTGGAATGAACGGACAACACTCGCAAGTACCTCCTTTCACTGCTAGGGTGAAGTCGAGTGCCATATGATTTTGCAATACTACAGTCCTCTGGAGTTAACTTATCCGTCACCAATTCTAGCGCAGAAAAAGTTACATTGCTCAGGGTTTTTAACAGTTTTGACAGTTTTCTGAGCTCCCAAATGGATTTTACTGTCCCATACGCTGGAAGAATACCAGCCCACAAAATAACATCATCGCCCAAGTCCATGTGTGATAGCCCCTTGCTGCTACTATGGGCCAAATCGTGCTAATAGATCCAGGATGCATCAACATTTCCTACGGGATTAACAGGTTTGTTAACAGCACGTACATTTCATATTTTACCTTCGGGAAGAGAAAATGTATGTCTTATAGCTGGTGCTAAATAACCCAAAAAGCAACTGCCTGACCAATTCCTCGGTAACCATTTGTATGCTTTTCTACCACAGATAAAATAACAATCATTTGCTTTAAGTGTAATATTGACTGGAACAGAATAATTTTCTTTGTCTTGTAGCCCTTTAAACAAAAGATCATACACATATAACATTTTTTCAAAGAAACTTGTGTCATTAACAAGCCCTGTACTATTAACAAGCACTCTTATAGGCTTGAAACTCGTTGCACAGTGCCCATCTATTGTACAGTTATGAATTATTGTTACATTACACTGACTCCATCCAACCTTAATCTTGCCAAATCTTTGAAAACATACAGTTCCATTCTGGCGACCCATGAGGGGTAATGCTATTTTGTCCTTTAAGGCTACGTTTGAAGTTTTAAATAGTAAATTAGTCCATGTATCATTTGCCCCCAAAGGGACTGTACCTAACATTAGACCACCATGTACAGTAGGGATAGCCGTGCATATCCAACAATTTGAAACATTAAAAGATAGAGCATATGCATAATCTCTCTTTACTTGGCTAGTCTTGTTTGAAAATAAAAACGACCAAAACAGAAAAGTAACAATCACACTTATTAACAACAAAATTATTTTGGAATGCTTTTGTGGGAAGGGCTGCTCCCTTCCAGTATTTCTCTGCATTGCTATGATAGTCAGATATTCATACAAAACAATACTACTAATCAGTGTTCCTCAGGGGAACTCAAGTTTTGTCCAGTTCAAACTATTTTACCAGTTTACAATGTGTAAATGGATCCACGATGTTCGTTCTTTTATTCGGACTGCTGTGGGTGTTGCAATCAATACCTGGTATGGACCTTCCCACTTGGGGGAGACCCACGTCTTCCTCTTGACAATTTTAATCCAAACCCAGTTCCCGGGTTTCACTTCCAGGATCCTGTTGTTCTTCTGATCTGAAAAGCAATCATTCGTTAAAGAAGTGTTAGTTCTGGTCAGCAATTTCCTCATGTAATCTGCTATCTCTTCACCCCCCTCACGTTCCGCAGGCAAAAGATTTTGCCACTGTGAGACGTAATAAGGTCTCCTGTATAATAGTTCAAATGGTGTGACCCCTTTTGAGGTGGGAGTGGTACGCATGGACAGGAGTGCTAGAGGTAAGCAGTTTATCCAAGACTAATGTGTCTCGGCCATGAGTTTACGTAACTTGCCTTTGAGAATGCCATTATGGCGTTCAACCAACCCTGCTGACTGTGGGTGGTGGTAGGCACAATGATGTTTTAACTCGATCTGAAAAATGGTGGCCAGCTTTTGAATAACTTGGTTTACGAAATGTGTGCCATTATCAGAATAGATGCGTGTAGGTAGCCCAAAATGAGAATGAGGGATAATGTTATTTGTAAGGGCCTTGGCTACCGACAGTGCATCTGGGTGTGCTACCGGAAAAGCTTCAACCCATTTTGTAAAAGTGTCAATAATGACTAACACAAATCGCTTCTGTTGAACAGGAGTTAGTTCAATAAAATCTATGCAGATTGTGTGAAATGGATACGGAGGCAGCGGAAAAGCTGCTGGGGTGATCCGCACCCCACCACCATGGTATCGTGCACAAAGCAGGCACGATAAACAAAATCATTTAGCGTATGCTATAAAGCCCTTGGTCCAAAAAATTTGCTGGATCATTTGAACCATAGCAGCAGGGCCCAGATGAGATGGGCCATGCGTCACTAATGAGGCATACCTAAAAAGGTTAGTTGGCAAGACATACTTATCATTTGGACCTACAAAAACTCCCTGCTTTTGAATAGCCCCATATTTAATCCATCGCTGTTTTTCCTGAACTGTACTAAGTTCCTGCATTATCTGTAAAGTTTGTAGATCAAATTTATCTGTAGGGTGAAGTTTCTTTTGTGTGGTCCTGAGTGCAAAAGTAGAGGTTAAGGCTACACTTTTTGCAGCTTTGTTAGCCAGTGCATTTCCAAGTAGTACTGGATCCTTGGCATTCATGTGCGCTGCGCACTTACAGATGGCCAGTCCCCGTGGCAGTTGGACAGCTTATAGGAGGCTAAGGATTAAATCTTTGTGGGTTATTTCCTTTCCTGAGGCCGTAACCATTTCCCAATTTTTCCATTGCTGTGCAAAGACATGGACCATGAAAAAAGCATATTGACTATCTGTGTAGATAGTAACTGCCTTATCCTTGGAGATGGTGCATGCTCTGGACAAAGCAATCAATTTGGCCGCTTGTGCGGACAGGTTCCTGGGGAGGGGTCTTGCCTCTAGTACCGTAGTCTCAGTTGTGACTACATAACCCACTTGTGTAATGCCTGCCTCATTTTTACATGCTGACCCATCTACAAACAGGGTCCAATCTGAATTTGCCAAAGGTTGGTCCTTAAGGTCTGGTCTTGGTAAGACATTAGAGTGTATCAAATCCAAACACGCGTGAGGGGCACTATCATCAGCTGTAGGTAACAGCGTGGCTGGATTAAGAGTGGTGCATTGCTCAATGGTCCTGTGTGGTTGCGATAGTAACGTTGTCATGCAGGACAAGTGTCTGCTAGGGGAGAGAGAAAGGTAACTTTATCCTGTAGTAGTATTACCGCAACAGAGTGCGGTACTCGTAAGGTAAGGTCATGAAACAAAACTAGGGTTGCAGACGCTTGCACAGCCTGTGCGGCTGCGACTACTGCCTGTACACAGTGTGGCAATGATCGTGCCACTGTGTCCAATTTACTAGAATAAAAAGCTAATGGTCTCATCTTATTCCCATAGGTTTGCAACAGAACCGATGTCATAAAGCCCTGCTTACAATCTACTGTCTGAACAAAGGGTTTTGTATAGTCAGGGAAGCTAAGTGTTGCAGATCCTGCTATCAATTGTTTTACCCTAGTAAATGCCTGTATTGCCTTATCCGTCCATTGCAGCGCGTCATGTGCTGCCATGGGAAGTGCGAAAATAAGTTCTGAAAGTGGACTTACTTCCTCTGCATAGTTGGGAATCCAACTACGACAAAAATTTGTTATTCCTAAAAATGACATAATTTCTTTCTTTGTGCTGGGCATTGGTGCCTGTAAAATGGCTTATTTTCTACAGTTATCTAGTTGTCTACCAACAATTGAAATGGTGAAACCTAGATACCGTACTTCAGTTCTACAAAATTGTAATTTAGATTTATTTACCTTATGTCCCTCTTTCACCAAAAATGCAATAACCAAATAGTTTCAGACTCACAGACAGCCTCCGTGGGTGCAGCCAGTAAGATGTTGTCTACGTACAATAGTAGATGACAGCCATGCTCTGGTTGAAACTGTGCCAGGTTTGTCGACATTTCTTGTGAAAAGATTGTAGGGCTTTCACAATATCCCTGCGGCAGTCGTGTGTATGTGTACCACTTGCTCATAAACGTAAAGGCGAACCAAAACCTACTATCTTCTTGTAGGGGAATAGAAAAGAATGCATTACTGATGTCAATAACAGAAAAATACTTATCCGTGGGAAGGATATCATTTAACAAAACAGATGGATCTGGGACCACAGGAGCCCTTGGCACTACAGCAGCATTTACAGCCTGCAGATCCTGTACCATTCTCCATGTCCCATCCGGTTTCCTTACTGGGAACAAGGGTGTGCTACACGGTGAATCTGTACATGGAATTAAAACCCCAGCTCTCAGTAGAACCATGATCACTGGTAAAATGCCTTCTTCTGCCTTTTTACGTAATGGATACTGATGCCTATGAGGTCTAAAATCGGATTTTGAAGTTATTTTACCCTGCCCTGCTGTTTTCATTAGCCCAATGTCGTGCTGTCCTAGGGACCATAAGGATTTTGGTACTGACTGTAGTTTCAAAAACATGCATCAAATCTCTTCCTAATAAGTTAACAGGGCAAATCCGGGAGACAATTACCCAAAATCTAATGGTTTGATTAGTTTCAGGGTCCATAAACTATAAAGGTTTAGACAAAGGTTCCTTATAAATGCGGCCATTGGCCGCTTTGACTAATACATAGTCATCAGTAGTCACATTGGACGGCACTGCAGTGTGTTTCAATAAGGTCCTAGAAACCCCTGAGTCACATAGAAATTCTACATCTCTCCCTTCAACCTGTAATATGATTACCGGTTGCCCTTCTAACTGCATAGTCATAGCTAGAGCTGTCAGGCTAACAACCTGATATTTATCTCATGTTCCCATCCTGCACATTCCCTTTTACCTTCCTCAAAATCATCCTCATTCTGCACTACTGGCTCTTGCTAGTCGACCTCAGCACCTGGGTCCGGTTCATCCGTGCTGCCATCATATAGTCATGCTGAATCATGATCTGGAGCAGCAGCGGATTTCCCGGGATTCCGGCAATCTCTTGTGAAATGCCCCTTCTTACTGCATTTAAAACATTCCCCCCTCTTTTGTCTGCCTTTGTAATCTTCAAAATGTCCTACATTCCCTCTCCCTCTGCCTCTACCCCGTCTCCTTCCTCTACCTCTGTTGGACAGAGCTTACATTAACATAAGTGTCCCATCTGTGCTCACCGTAAAGGTTTGAGCCTGTTTTCTTTTTTTTTTTCCTCAAGATATTTTTCTGCATGTAAGGGGATATGAGTCTGTGGACAGGGTATGTACTTTAGCTTCTTTTTGTTTTTACTCTGATTTGTCTATACTACGGTTACGTAGTTCCAGAGTCTCCTCTGCTTGTTTTTGTAAAACTACGGAGGGTATTTTTCCCTGCTTCTCTGCCTCCTGTAAAACTATGGCGGACATCTTTTCTTGATTTTCTGCTTCTTTTTCCTGATACTGGGGTGGACCGACCATTTTTTTAGGGACTTTTGGATACAAGGGTGGGGCTGTCGGTTTACGACAGACATCAGATGTCTCGTCATCTTCTTTATGGACAAAAAATGCACCTTTTGCACTCGAGCCACCACTTTCCTTATTCAAAAATTGTTCCCTATGTCTCTTATTAGCTTCTTTTAACCATTTCTGTGCTTGAAAGAATCCCACCTTTACTTGATTTTTAACTTTGCCTCCTGCGTCCCTATGCAGATCTCTCACCAAATTTTGACATTCTGATCTATTTAAGTTACCACTAAACCCATTGTCAGCCTCTATTCCCCTTGGACAACGTACACCTTCAACTGTTGTTGCCTTGGATGCTACGGGGGTTTCAAATTTGCCACAAACAACCAGGACTAGTACGCAATCTGCCGAAGTAAGCACAAATACTTTGTTTCCTTACAACCAGAACAACCAAACTGGCTTGAACAACAACGGAAGTTCATACACTACCTCTGACACATTTATTAGTGAACGGACATCAACGAACGGCGTTGGGGAGCTTATTGGAGCTTCTGTGTTTAAAGACTGGATTTCCAATACTAAAAACCTTGTCTTCAACCAAAAAACTGAATCAGAGCAACCGGCTCACAACGCTGATATTCACGAGGTGAGTGAAAAAGAAATCTCAAACAATTTGAAATTAATTGATGCAAAACTTTTGAAAATCAAAAAGTTGCAGTTGGAAGTTAATTACTTCCAAGAATGTTGCAGACTGCGACTAGTCCCTAAGGGGCTTAGACATCATGTGTATCCGACTGGACTAGTGACAAACTCACCTTTCCATTTAGAACTTCTCAATTTATTTAATGAGCAGGGTTTTGCACTTATGGAATGCATGACCAAACACTATAGACTACAAATTATTGAACTCACTAAAGAGGTTGACGAACTGAACAACTGTATCACTAACCATACTGAATTTAATCGATACAGATATGACTATGAAAGAATATTCAGTTCTATCGACCAATTATTAGTTAAATCGAAGCTCATTAAAACCAAGAAAATAAATAGCGATAGACTTGCTTATGAGAGCGGAAAGGCATACCCAAAGCCACCAGCTTCTCAAAATAATTTTAACGAAGCTAAGATAAATGACAGTGAAACCTTGGAATCCTTCATTGACGAACAGGACACTATCTTAAACATTGAAACACCTAATCCGACGTACAGACAAAATAACAGGAATAATAATACATGGGCAGGTCGGCTAAGGAATGGACGTCAACCTACTTTTTATCGTAACCAACAGGGTGGTGAATTAACCTATAACTCAGGCCAAAGAAATGACTATGACAACCAGAATTTGGGGGCCATTCCTAAGAGACATTCTGTCAATAACCAAAATCAATCTAATGAACAACTTCAAAAAAACCAACACGGTCCGTACAACAAACCGAAGAGATAGAACAAGACTTACCATCAAAAAAACCTGAGGTTATATACAACCACACAGGGGACTTTGTAGTGTACAACTTTTCATGTATTGACATCGACTCCACTCTTGTTGAACTTTTTGCTAGAGGACAAACTTTTGTACCTAGTAAATACATGGATTTAGCACAAAGTATCAAGGACATCAAACTCTTTGTTAGAAAATTGAACTTAAGTGTACTTTTAGGGGATTCACCAACAATTAGTCAGTCACTCAAAGTAGTTAGTGAGTATAATCCTACTTTGCATCCAACCTTATCTACATTTGAACAAATTATGGAACTTGACTTAAGAAACATTAATGACAGTGTGCACAATAAAATTTATCAAAGAAATAAGAAAAGTAGAAATGTTAGTGAGGAAGAAAATGCGGCCTTATCTACCTTTAAAACACTTAACATCAGGGCCATTAAGCCAGACAAAGGAGGAGGACTCACTCTATTTGACAATTTTGACTATGTTGACAGAGTTGAAAGGTTATTGGCCAATGATACATATAAAGAAGTTTCCTTAAATGAACTCAATACCGCATATAGACGTATTAAGGGCTACTATAGTGACCTATTTATGGATGGTTACATAGACATAAACAGTTACCATTACATTACTACAAACTGGCCAAAGATCCCTATCATGTTTGCAACTCCAAAAATACACAAAAATATCACAGACCCCCCACTTAGACCACTAATAGACGGGAGGGACTCTATTACCTATGCTTCAGCAAAACTAGTTGACAGTATTTTGAAAAGATATTTATCCACTGAAGTTCAAATATGCAAAGACTCATGGTCTTTCCTGAAGAACTTAGACAATATTACATATAGAGAAGACTTGAACTTCGTGACCATAGACGTGATTGACCTATATACGTCAATCCCTCACTTGGAAGCAATAGAGTGGGTCAACTTATTTCTTATCAAAAAAGGAGCTGAAGTAAATGAAATATTTACAGTAACAACTTTATTGGATATTATCTTGACAAATAACTTTTTTACTTTTAACAACAAGTTGTATTTACAAAATTGTGGAGTTGCCATGGGTTCACCTGTGGGGGCCAGTTTAGCAAATACAGTTATGGCTTACTGGGAACAACAACATATTTTAAACAACACTGAATGGTTGCCTTTCATTAACTACTATACTCGCTTCCTGGATGACATCTTCATTCTATTTGAAGGAAGTCAGGAAAAAGCAAAAGAGTTGCTTAAATTTTTAAATAATACTACTGACTTTTTTAAGTTTACATCCAATTTTCAAAACTTATCTATAGATTACTTGGATGTGAATCTGACTAAAGACGTAGTTAATAATTTTTTCTTTTCTAAGATACATAGAAAGGAAACTTTTTGCAACTCTTATTTGCATTTCAGTAGCCTTCACCCTATCTCTCAGAAAAAAGCTATAGTAAAGGGGCAACTAATACGTGCTGCTCGTATGACCACCCGTATTGAAGATTTTGAAACCGAATGTGAACTTCTAAGGAGTTTCTTCAATGAGAGAGGGTATCCCTTCGATTTTTTAGAAGAGATAATTCAGGAAGTTATATATAAGAGAAGTTGTGGTATTATTCTTCCAATACTTGACCAACAAGTTGATAATAGTACACTTTTAGACCATGTAGAAATTCAGGGGGGCCCATCAGAAGTTACAGACAATCAAGTAGTAAGTAAGGAGTCTACTTACGACTTCAGATGTAGCTTTATAACCACCTACAATATAGATAGCGACATCAATAAGAAATTGTTATTTAAAAATTGGGCATTAATCCAACAAGACAGGAGCATTTCAAGTAAACTAGCTGAGTACCCTAGAATAGTTTATAGAAGGGGCTTCAACTTGAAAAACATATTGGAAAGTAACAACTTTAATAGCAACTTTTCTAGAATGAAAGGTATGAAAATTTGTGAAAACTGTAGCATGTGTAAACATATGAGTAGTGGGGAATATACCACTATTAATAACAGAAAATATGAAATTAGACATAAGCTGAGCTGTCATTCCAAACTCATAGTGTATGTTGCACAGTGTACACTATGTCCAGCTTTCTATATAGGAAAGACTGAAAGACAGCTCAAAGAAAGAGTCTATGAACATACACATGCTATACAACACAAAAAAGTTGAAAATGCCCTATTTAAACATATTTCAAGCAATACAGGTCATAATTTTAAATTTATGGCTCTGGACCAAATACAAACAAACTTGAGAGGTGGACCATACAACCTACTTTTAGAGGAGCGTGAACTAATTTGGCAGTGGCGTACAAATGCTTTTATTCATCCAGGCTTAAATGACCACTGCAATATTGCCTGTTTACTTAAACTAAGGAGTTTAAATAGATAAATTTTACTTCAACATTTATTAATAACATTAAACTAAATTAAACTTATGTTAACATATTTACTTTTGTTTTTCATCATCATGACAATATTTGTGTAAATTCATACATTTTAGAGTTGTTCATAATATATGTATCTACCATTTATATGTTTGTATTGTTTGTTTGGTTCATTTATATCTGGACTCTGTATGAGATATGTATAGTTATAATCATAATTATTTTAATCAGGTAACTTATGACTATTTAATCATTTGATAGAGTTTTTAACTCAATATTATATAGTGTAAACTTCAAGTGAATAACATGATGAAATAATTATATTTTTAAAATTTAAAAAAAAATTAAAAAATTAAAATATAAAATATAATATACACATAAATATACCTTAAAAGTATCATCGACTTAAACTTAACTAATAACATCTAGTCCTGGACTGTATATTATATATATTTTATATTTATTATTTTCTTATATATATACTTTTTTAGATTTGATAGTAAACACACAAATTGGCTGCTCTGATTTGTTATATATGCTTCTGAAAAGGAATTACATTGTATTGTTGCTTTAATTGTTGATTAGTAATTAATTACAGTGACATGAGAGTATATAAAAACAGTGATTTAATTAATTTGAATTGTCTGAAGAAGTTGCTCACACTTTGAGCGACGAAAAGCGCTTTACTCTTAATAAACTGCTTGTTTTTTAGTCTTCCGTGATATTCTTGGACTTTTTCTGTTGGATTTAGTTTGTTCATCGTACCCAGTTTGTCATCCGTGCTGCCATCATATAGTCATGCTGAATCATGATCTGGAGCAGCAGCGGATTTCCCGGGATTCCGGCAATCTCTTGTGAAATGCCCCTTCTTACTGCATTTAAAACATTCCCCCCTCTTTTGTCTGCCTTTGTAATCTTCAAAATGTCCTACATTCCCTCTCCCTCTGCCTCTACCCCGTCCCCTTCCTCTACCTCTGTTGGACAGAGCTTACATTAACATAAGTGTCCCATCTGTGCTCACCGTAAAGGTTTGAGCCTGTTTTCTTTTTTTTTTCCTCAAGATATTTTTCTGCATGTAAGGGGATATGAGTCTGTGGACAGGGTATGTACTTTAGCTTCTTTTTGTTTTTACTCTGATTTGTCTATACTACGGTTACGTAGTTCCAGAGTCTCCTCTGCTTGTTTTTGTAAAACTACGGAGGGTATTTTTCCCTGCTTCTCTGCCTCCTGTAAAACTATGGCGGACATCTTTTCTTGATTTTCTGCTTCTTTTTCCTGATACTGGGGTGGACCGACCATTTTTTTTAGGGACTTTTGGATACAAGGGTGGGGCTGTCGGTTTACGACAGACATCAGATGTCTCGTCATCTTCTTTATGGACAAAAAATGCACCTTTTGCACTCGAGCCACCACTTTCCTTATTCAAAAATTGTTCCCTATGTCTCTTATTAGCTTCTTTTAACCATTTCTGTGCTTGAAAGAATCCCACCTTTACTTGATTTTTAACTTTGCCTCCTGCGTCCCTATGCAGATCTCTCACCAAATTTTGACATTCTGATCTATTTAAGTTACCACTAAACCCATAATTTGTCTTCCATTTTTTTTTATGTATTTTAAGTTTTTTTTTTTTTTTTTTTTTGGATGTAATTTAAACATATATTCCTCATCTTCAGTCCTTTTATTTAAGCAGCCCTTACTAGCACAACAACTGCTTCCTATTCCCATTTTTCTTATTTAAAAGAAAAACTGTTTCCTTTTCCTGAGATCTCTACCGGTCTTTTGTAAAATTTAAACAAAAGAAATTCCTTTATGACTAGTCCCTTAAAAAAAGTACTTTTACAAATGTAAAAGCTTACCTTACTGTGGATCTTCCGCCCCGTTCATCACCATCCCATGGATCGAATCTAAGAGGGACTGGCCTCTACTTACGACTTCTTCGTCGGAGGTCTTTTCGTTCAAGGGAGCCCGAGATTCGTTCTCCCCTCCTGTACAGGTTTTTCAGTCCCTCTTATGTGATTCGTACCATGAAGAGGTGGCCCCATGTTCTTGGGCACCAGAAATGTCAAAAGAGTTTGTACTCTTAACATATACTGGAAGAATCACGCAGATAAAAATAAGCAAAAAGGTTTATTTTACATGCATGGAGACTTGTTACAAAGTACATGGTATGTCAGCAGTCTAATTTCTGTACACTTCACATGGGTTTTTATACCCTTCTCTGCACATACACAGTAGCTGGTTACTAGACAAGGAATTTCAGTTACGGCTATAAATTCACATACTGGAGCCTTAGATGGTCAGAGGTCAGTCACAAGATAAGCTTGTGCCTGGACCAAGGTAACATCTGTGCATTCCTCTTTGGTCAGCAAATTCCTTATAAGAAAAACAACTTATTTTAGCTTATTTCTTTGCACGCAATGCAGTTTCACATTTTAACCCTTCCTATACATGATACAAAGATGTTGAACACAAAGATTCTTACTACACATGCCCACCTGACATTTGCTGAGCTTAATGGTCAACCCAGCCCTCTGAAGTCTGCCCAGAACCTCCCTGACATGCTGAAGGTGTTCTTGTCAGGAATGGCTGTAGATGACAATATCATCTAGGTAAGCAAGGGCAAAATCTCCTGATTCTGCTAGAATATGATCTACCAGCATCTGTAAAGTTGCTGGGACATTTTTCATCCCAAAGGGCATCTTCGTGAACTCATACAAGCTAAAAGGAGTCACAAAGGCTGACCTCTCTCTAGCACTGGGAGTTAAGGGCACCTGGCAGTAACCCTTGGTAAGATCAATGGTGTTAAGATACTTAGCCCCACCCAGCTGCTCTAGGGCTTCATCTGTCCTAGGCATGAGGTCAGCATCTGACTCTGTGTGACTATTTAATTTCCTGTAGTCCACACAGAACCTGGTGCTGCCATCTTTCTTTGGTACCAGCACCACTGTGGAGGCCCAGGGACTGTTGGACTCCTGAATTACCCCTAGTTCAAACAATTCCTGTATCTCCTCCCTCAGTCTGTTTGACTCTGTCAGGCACCCTATAAGGGGCCTGCTTGATAGGCATTTGATGTCCTGTATCCTCAACGTACTGTACCAGGTGTGTGCACCCTGGTTTCTCAGTGAACATGCCCCCAAACTCCTGTAACACTGCTTGGATTTCTTGAACCTGGGTAGGAGATAGCTGCTGGGACATTGCTACCCCTTCCACTCATGTGTCAGTCCAAGCCTCGCTGAGGAGATCAGTCACCAGATCCTCCTCAGACTCCTCCTGCCATCCACTGCAAAAACTCAGCACAGGGGCCTCCTTATCATGGTAAGGTTTCATCATATTAACATTGTACAATTTGTGCCCCTGCCTCCTGCCTAGCAGTTCTACCATGTAGTTAACATCACTGACCTTCCTTTCTGCCTTGTAGGGTCCCTCCCAAGCTGTCTGCAGTTTCTTGTCTGACAGGAATGAGAACCATAATCTGCTACCCTACTGCATACTCTCTAGTGCGAACATTCTTGTCATGCCAGACCTTTTTTTGCTGTCGGGCTTTTGCCAGGTTCTCCTGGGCCAAGCCCATGAATTCCCTGAGCCTTGTCCTGAGGTTTAGACATATACCACAACAGATTCCTTGTGAGATTCACACTCACCCTCCCACTCATCTTGAATCAAATCTAGAGGTCTCCTCCACCTATGCCCATACAACTCAAAGCATGAAAAACCTGTGGATTCCTGGGGCACCTCTCTTTCAGGAAACAACAGATGGGGCAAATATTTGTCCCACTCCCTCTTAAACTGGTCTGCAAATGCCTTTAGGTGCTTCACCCCACAGTGCTTCCACAGACAAGCCAGCAGGTCTGACATGAAATTGGCACCTCTGCCAGTCAGTATTTCTTTTGGAAAACCTACCCTGCTGAAAAATCTCTAACAAAATATTTGCCAGTGCAGTCACACAAATAAGGAAGGGCAAGTGAATACAAGCATGGGCACTTTATTAAAATAAAAAAAAACAGATAAGAGTTTTTGTGAATTTTGGGTACACAAAAGAACTTGGCCATAGAACAATTGTTACTATTAAATTTATATTGCACATCCTCATATGTAAAATAGTGTAACCTTAAACCTTTATTTAACAATTCTTTATACTCATCTAAAGCTTTATTATAATCACTCATTTCCACTCTTGCATAAATGTGTTCATTATTTAAATGTTAATTGCGCATTCTGAAATATTGTGTATAATGAAGAATAACTAGCCTCTCCCTTTATCTGTAGGTTTAAATATAAGTTCCCTCTTTTGACTTAAGTTGTATAAACTTTGCCGTTCACCTTTGGTCAAATTATATTTAATCCCATTACTGTTTCAAAAAAACAAGTGGTATTCTTTTACCACACTATGATTCAAGGAAGAACTAAACTGTTGTACTGTTTCATTTCTAAATGGGGGAATTAAATCACTTCTATAAACTACACCTTCAGTATTAAATTCGCAGTATGCATTAAATTACATTTCAGAGTTGCAAGAAAAAAAGCTGTCATCACTCTATTCAGATTCATTATGCTCAGAAATTCCATATCTGCATTACCATTTTTCTCTTTAAAATAGTCTAACAAATGTATTTACATACGTACCAATCTAAAAATCTCACCTTTAAATTCATACAGCCTAAGCAGGGTTGTATGAATAAATTTCAACCCCTTATATAAAACAGATATTTCTACATCAGACAATTTATACCCAGACAAATTAACTATGTAGTCCAATTCATTACTAAAAATTGCTGTCTTATGTCCATTAATTCTATTTACCTCTCTTGTGTGACCGGGAATTATAAGCATACTTCCTATGGTAGCCCTGTCCATTCCAAGCTCTTTTGCGACTCCCTTGTGGATATTCTCATTTGTCATGAAAAGTCTATTTCATATATTCTTCATTTCCAGCCCACAGCAAGCGTGGAAATTCACCATAATCCTCACTTTCACACTCTGTAGAAGAGGGCCCACTCTCCGCTAAAGTATATGAACGCTGCTGGTATCCATTCACTTCCTGTTCACATTCAGATCTGACTCAATGACATTTTGCATGTTGATTGGTAGACAAAATGAACTCCGGCTTGCATTCATAATCGTACAAATCCCAAGTCATTAGTTTTTTTTCCTTTCCACCAGTTCCTTCTCATAAGATAGGAGTTTCTCATAACATCCACCAAGAAGTGTTCCAAAATGTCACTATTGGTTTTGCTCAGGATATCCCTGCACACTTTTTTTGTTTCCTCCTTCAGTTTCTGCCTCTTTATCATATCCCTTTCCACCAGAATATTTATCCATTCCACACAGCATTTATGGGCTGCCACTACCCAATGATCATAAAATAATTTGTCCTCTTCCGAATTTAACTCAAAAGGTGTTGAGGGATTCTTAATTGTGCGCAAACCTCTGGGTGTTATATCAAGTTCCAAGCACCTCTGGAGACTTTAGAAGTTCAAAAACACTGAGGTTTCTTTAAATATCTATTTTTCAGCCTGGTCAAGTGGTACCTGAATCTTTGGAACTGCATCTATCTCTGAGTTCCAGCCGATAGATAAATATGGATTAGAGTGCTGTTTTCTTCTCTCTTCTTCCCAGTTATTCAAAATACCTGGAACTGTGTCATCACATCCTGCTGGTTCACTTTCTCAATTGCCCATTTATACCAATGAACCAGCCCCATCTCCCAACTGGATCAAGAAGCTCTCAATGGTTCTCTATGAATAATCTGTTGCCTTTTCCCCTGAACAAATACGGCAAAACTGAAAAGGATTCACTGCCCATTTCCAAACTAGTAGGACCACTGAAAATAATATTACCATTGCAACCACACAAATAAGGAAGGCCAAGTGAATACAAACATGGACACTTTATTAAAATAAAAAAAAAAACATTAGATTCTTTACGTTTTTGTGAATTTGTGAAAGCATTTGACACCTTATCTGCCTCAATTGAGGACAGAGCCACCATTTCAGGGTATCTGTTAGCATAATCTACCACCACTAGGAAATATTTTTTCCCTGTGGAACTTGGGGTACTCAGAGGCCCCACAATATCCATAGCTACCCTCTGAAATGGCTCCTCAATCGCATGCAAAGGCATCAAAGGAGCTTTCACCTTATCTCCTGCCTTGCCTACCTTTTGGCACTGCTCATAGGTCCTGCAGTACCCTGTTACATCTCTGGATATCCCAGGCCAATAAAGGTTCTGCATAAAACATCTCTTTCTACATTTTATGCCCTTATGACCTACAAAGGGAATATCATGGGCTATGGCTAGAATTGCCAGATGGTAGGCTCTGGGCACTACCAACTGCTGTATTCTCTCACCCTCTAGTCCTCCCTCAGGGGTACACTCTCTATACAGTAACCCTTTGTCCCAGTATACAGATTCCCCCTTCTCTTGAGAATTAGGTGCCTCACCAGCTATTTCCCTCAGGACTTGTAATGTAGGGTCTGACAGCTAAATCTGTCTCAACTCTCTGTTAGTAACCTTTCCCAGCTCCTCTTCCACAGGACATCTGGTGTTCTCTGACAGCAGTGCCTCACTGTCAGCCTGGGTACTATTACTCACCTCTGCCCTTGCAGTCTCTCTGTCCAAGAGAACATCAGTACCCACAAGCAGCTGTGGCTCACCTTCAGTTTCACTGCTACAGGGTAGCTCCCTCCCTGAAGTAATTACCTCACCAGTCCTGGCTGCAAGTGTACAGTCTGTCTGGGTCTCCCCCAGGCTACCAGACCCACATGCTTATCTTCAAGCCTGACAGCATGCAACTGCATGCACACAGGGTACTGCATTATCAAAATCATTCCCTATCATGACATCTGCAGGGATAGCCTCAAACACACCTGCTTGCTGGCTTACATTTTCACCCTCCCAATCAAGGTGACCCCTAGCCAAAGGTCCTTGGAATAGGGTCTCTCCTAAAGCTCTGACTGGTGTAGACTGCCCAAGCAAATAGTGCTCCTCTTTAACCATTTCAAGCTTCACAATGGTTAGGTCAGAGGCTGTGTCTCCCTTAGCAGTGGCCTCTTTTCCATCTACTAAGGTAGGATATAACCTCTTGTGGTAGTTTCATACCCTTGTTGTCTCAAGACAACTTACTGCTGGCATTTTGTCATTCCCACTTACTGAGTCTCTTGCCTTTTGTTCCCCACATTGTCTCCATGGACATCTATATGCTACATGGCCTACTGGTTGCATTTAAAACATTTAACCTTTGGTCTTGGATATGTACTTGGACTAGTGGCTTCCCCTGCTACTGTTGGACTCTGTTGGGGCAGTCTGGGCAGCCCACTATGGGTTCTCTAAGACCCATGAGCAGCACTGGGTGTCCCTTTCCTGTGCAGTGATGCCCTGCTTGCTAAGTATAGGTCTCCCTTCTTCCCCAACTCCCCTGCAGTATTGCATTGTCTATCAGCTAACCAGATTCTCATGTTCTCAGGCAAAGTGCTAAGGGCTTGTTCCCTCACCAAAAGGTCTGCCAGTCCTTCAGAAGTGGTAACCTGACATCCACTCACCCAGCTATGAAAATAAGTGCTTAGTTCAGCAATATATTCACACACACTTTCATCTGCCTTGTGTCCATGCTCTCAAAAGCTCTTTCATTAAATTTCAGGTGTTAACTTAAAGCATTCTAGAAGACAGTTTTTTTACAATATTATAATTTAAGCAATTAGTATCATACAATTTAGAAATAGCAGTTACAGTTTTACCATGGACTAAGGGGGTAAGAAACCATACCCAGAGCCCTTGGTCAACATTATACTGTTTACATACCCTTTCAAACATGTGAATGAAACTATCAAAATTATCCCCCTCTGTAAATTGTGGAAGAAATTTACTGACCTTTATTGCTTCTGGGGTTCAGTTACTCCCTTCCCCAATACCTCCATGACTCTGCCGAAGAGTCAGCATCTCCTTTTCATGTTGCCTCTGCCTCTCCTTCTCCTCAGCCTATAAACATCACAGTTTCTCATTTTCCTCAGCCTCTAGATGTCTCAGTTTCTCATTTTCCTCAGCCTCAAGACATCTCAGTTTCTCATTTTCCTCAGCTTCTAGACGTCTCAGTCTCTCTGCTGCTTCTACTTCCAAATGATTGACCTCCAGCTCAAGACTCACTCCAGATGGATTTTTAAGTCATGTGTGGAAAGGTTGAACTGTCCAGTTTCTGAAAGTTGTACATCTCCAAGGCCAGCCTGGTTGTCCTCCTGATCGCTGGTCTGTTTTGCAGCTGTGCCCAACACTACAATAATTTCTGCCTTAGTCAGGTTGGCATGCACCAGTCATTTAGCTTGGCACATCTCAGCCAACTGGCTCCTTGTCAGCTTGCCATACTCCTCTTCTGACATGCTTGCCTGCTCTCCCTGACTAACTAAACTAACAAAAATAAATAAATAAAACAATTGGGATGTGAAACTCTGCATGTTCACTGCGTGGCTGATTCAGTACATAACATGCAGTTCTGTATAAATCATATCAATATTCACAAATTACACAGAATTATTTACAAAATTCCAGATAGCTGGGCTGGCAATATTTCCCTGTATCACAAGTAATGTGAACTACTGTGTTGCTTATTGATGTTTTAAAGAAGAGAACACGTCTGTTTCTGCATTGTATCATCTGCTGCAGATAAATTTGAATGCATCTATCATTAATTTAAAATCAGTGGTCTGACACATAGTAACTTAATGAGCCCTGCTGCACTGAAATTCTCAAATCTGTTAGTTCTGGAGTATTTTTTTAGTTTTTGTTCCAGCCTAGTGAATGCCCACTCTGAATTCTTCATTTTCAGTTTAGAAAATTCTTGTTCAAGAACTAAAACCCAGTTGTGGAGACAGACACTTTTTTTTCAAATGCAAGCTGAACCATAGTGAAACACAGACACACGCATACATGCAACCATCAATTACAGCCACTTATATGATTGTAACTATAGACTTCAGCTGTTTGATTGCAATCAAATGAATGAATGAATAAATGTATAAATAACTGCCACACAAGACATTAACTTCCCAGCTCATTATTGCAAGAACATAATGTGTATCCCACTGCAACCAAGTACCTCTCATCACCATAGCAAACAAATGAGAGACAAAAGACCAAACACAGATCTTATAGTTGAAGTGGCTAGAATAACAGACCTTGCATTAGCATGTTTTTTTCTGAAGGCTATTACATCAGAAACATGCATGCCTGTCAGTATTTAGTAGTTGCAAGCCTCATTGATTTGTCAGAACAACACACATTTTACAAGAAAACGGATCAAACTATGAGGCAAAATCAGGGACAGTTCAGAACTTTTATGCACCCCCCAGTACTTCACAATTTCTTTGCTCAAGGATTCTGGATAAAGCAAACAAAAATGAAGGGACAAAGACCCAAACTCAGAGACAATTTTTAAATATAGCTCATAATTCATTTAAAGAGCAAGATGTTTTCAATCAACATGCATTTCTTGAACAATAAGTATAAAACTATAATGATTCACTTTTTCTGACTGACCGAGCACTAAAAATCAAACATTTTTAAATGGACAGAGTATAAAAAGACATTTTATATATATATATATATATATATATATATATAGAGAGAGAGAGAGAGAGAGAGATGAGTGTGTGTGTGTGTGTGTGTGTGTGTGTGTGTGTGTGTGTGTGTGTGTGTGTGTGTGTGTGTGTGTATATGTAAAATCATGGACAGCTGTGAACATCTACACACCCCATATATCCATACTACTTAATTTTCTACATGCTGGATTACAGACTACAAAAAAATTCTACTCCCACAGCCCTGACTTTGCATCTGTACATTAATCCCTTCTTTTTCTTTCACTCTTAGGCTGTCTCCGTCACCGGAGGCAGCCTGGACCATTAGAAATGGCTTCTTACTGCTTCCAGCACCAGCTAGGAAACATGCTTGTTGAGTAATATTTTGTATGTCTTCAACATCTCTGCAGATTGTTTAGAGGCAATTTCATAATCCCACATTGGGGCTGTTACAGGCCTGCAAGTGAATTAAACATTTTTTTTATTTTTTAACATAGAAGATATCCTTGGAATTCTGTGCATGGGAATTCAGAACCAAACAGCTAGTCAAGAAGTCAACTGGGGGCTGAAACAAGGATCATGAGCTGCCCATGGAGGAGATGAAGAAGTAACTGTTGATAAAACATTTTTTGTTCTTATTAATATTTGTATAAAAACTTTTATGCTGTAAATTACATGTTATATTGTAAAGCAGTTTTGTATAGTGTACAGTCCAAGGTATTTTAAATGTGAGGTTGGAGAGTCTTATCAGAGACTGCTATATAGAGGTTCATAGGTGCTTATTAGGCTATTTATCTGTTTGGATCCTTAGCAGCCTAATCATGCATTCCAATGAAGTTTCTAGCCTTAGTAGCTTAGTACCAAGGCCCCTGTAGTTTGCAGAAGCCTTGGATAACCTTAGGTAAAATAATCCTTTAGTATCATGTAAGGACCATTTGCATTGCAAGTATGAATAGCCATATGTTATGTTATGTTTATGTTAAATATGTTAAAGTAGCAAATATTCTTTTTAGTTGTAATAAGTACAGACTTTATACTGTAACAAGATAAGAAAGGCTGTTCAGAAGCAAGTTAAATGTAATATAATATTGTGATCTTAATCTGCTAGGTTGGGAATGGGGTGTAAAAGTGGATTGATATATGTAGAATTGAGATAGCAATTCCCTCCCTTTTTACATGGGTGGACATCTAAATTAATGTCCTTGGTTTAAACTATAAACACTTTTTAAGCATATATGCCTGAAAAATTATTCAAAATAATTAAAGGCTTACAGAATGGTAAATGTCTTGCATCCAAAAAGTTATTAGCTTTTTCATTAGCAAATGCTGTCAGTGGGAGAAAAGAAATCTAAAGGCACAGACAATTGAACAACATAAGTTGGTATATTATGTTCTGAGTAAAATTTGCAAAGATTCTTTCATGTGTTTATAAAGTTGTTAGCTGTGTTTTTTTTTCTCATGGCTGACTAATTTTATATGCGGATTAGCTGTTTGCAGGTGCAAGTAATTAAACCTGAGAGTCCTGAGCATCATTTTATGGAGGAAATACAACATTTAAAGGTACAGTGGCAAGCAGTTCAGTGAAAAATAAAGTTTTAAACTTTGGGAAGTGAATAAGAGGTAGTATCCACCCCAGTAGACTTAACACTTAAATTGTATTTAATTAAACAGTACACATTTCAGCTTATGTACACAAAAGTAGTCAGTATACTTTTTCTTAGGGCTAAAGTTAATGTTTACTGAAATCATGCAAGCTGTTTTTCATAACTCAGAGGAAGCTACTGCAGGAACAGATAGCAATCAGTGTAAGTGGCAAAACAGGTGAAAGCATACATTTTACATGAATCACCTTAATGTTAGACTAGGTAGTATCTGTGGGAACAGACATCAATTTTTGGGGCAACTGCTCCTATCTGGAGAAGTAAATTTCATTTGCTGAAAATGTTTATAGTTTTCTATATTTATTCTAAGTTAACAAAGGATGGGAGGTTATGAAAATTTATTTATTTTTTAATGTTTTCATTATAGCAAAGGTCTTGAAAATGGGACATTGACTTAAACTGAACTGAGGAAAAACAATTGCATAAAATATCAGCCTGCTAAACATTAGTGTGTGCATGTACACAGATTGGACATACACATTCAAAAGAAGATCATTTATAATAATTGTCAGTAATAGCTTTGTATCTTAATGGCCACTCTATTCATATTATCATGGAATGTAAATGGCATTACAGGTATGAACAAAAAGCAAAGAGTACTGAATTATATTAAGAAATGTAGGGTGCAAATAGCAATGTTGCAGGATATGCATTTAGAGAAAAATGAGAATGTGCATTTACAGAAAAAGGACTTCAGGATGGACATTCATCAGAATAAAAGGAGTAAAGAAAAGAGGGGTAATAATACTAATTGCTAGAGCGGGTTGAATAGTGATGGAAGAGGAAAAGGAACACTAATGTTAGATTTGTGGCAGTAAGGGGTTATTGGCAAGGGAGAAGGATTACACTGGCATGTGTTTATACTCAATGAATCACTGCTATCATGGAGCTTTAAAAAATATGAGGACAAATAGCTAGCTTTCAACAGGGAATATTATTTATGGTTGGGGAATGGAACTTGATTTGCAATTGTGAGGCTGTATCAATGGGACCTAGAAGAAAAACTATAACAAATGATGGTAGATATCTGAAGAAATATATGAGAATATTTGGTATGGAAGACTTAAGCTCACTTGGGGAGATCAGACAAAATGTATGTATTATTCTCCAAGGTATAATAACTGGGTTAAACTGGAGAGAATTTATATTTCACAGGAGCTTGTGAAGCTTAGACACACATCCAATTACTATTTCAGAAACACTGATAAAAGTTAGATAAAGCTGCAAGGTAAGGAATTAAAAATGTGACACTGGCACTTTTCTTAGTAATGCCTTTTGGCTTTTCCCGGTTAGGGGTCACCACAGTGGAACTCCAGTCCGCTAATGATTGGCAGTTGATTTTTACAGTGCTGAGTTACCAGCCCAACATCCAACCTGCAAGGAAGGCACACCCATTCATGCTCGCACCTACCTGCATGTCTTTAACGTTACTCTACCACGGGGAGGACATGCAGACTCCACACAGAAGGTGCTGGCACTTTCCTACTTTTTCAAAGGAGAAGCATTTAAAGAATGGGTAATCAAATGATTCAAGGGATATTAGGGAAGATAAAAACCTTCTTTAGAAAAGATAGCTAGTAAGAAGGATACAATGAAAATGGAGTTTAAAAATAGGGTAGAAATAAGAAAGCGGTATGATAAAGAAGTAATAGGGATTATTTATAAGGGCAGACAAATGTTAAAGTATTGGAGAATAAGGGAAATCTGTCAGACAAAGGAAAGGAGAAACTGCAGAGTGCTAAAGAAAAAATAAGGTAGTATTTGGATAAGAACTATAAGAGTAGAAAAGTTGCTGTTAACCAGGCATCCTATAGAGGCAAAATTTCAGAAATTTTATGAAAGTTTGTATAAAGCAGAGAAATGTAGAAACCAAGAAAGAGCACAAATGGAAATATTTATGGAAGGCTTAATTGTGCCAAGGTTAGAAGAAGATGAGGCTTAGTAATTAATATCTAAGACAGGAAATGAGTTAAAAAGGTGATCATCGGGATTCAGTAAACTCTGTGTAGGATTAACACAAATCCTACATAGAGTTTATGTGTTTGCATGGTGAGCAGTAGCACTAATTACATATTCATGCCACTCACCACATTTAAATGTAAACAAGAGTGGCTTTGTGGCAGGCAACAGTGTTGTTGGGCAGGAAAACATGTAAAGCAACAGAGATAGCAGCAGACTTATAGATCTGTTTATCTCCAGGCACACTAGGTCTGCTGGATTGTGTAGAATGCCTCAGTGATTACCAGGGTTAATAATATAGCAATGTGTATGGTCCAAACACATTACAGGACAGTGTATACAGTGCAGAGTATTATGGAATACCATTTTGGGCATTCTGAGCAAAAGTTGTGTAAATGATCTGTAACAGTACACGGACTGCCATTTAAAATAAACAGTTAGAGGAAGTGTGTGTATTGAATAGGGGCACACAGATAATTTGCAGGAATGAACACAGGGAAAGAGAACAAGTGAAACATCATAATGTACTGCAGATGAGGGCATGTAAATGGAAGACAGTTGTAGCAGGAACACTAATCATATATTGACATGGTATAGTACAGATTGCACAGTGAAAATGTATACCAATAATAATAATGCAGAAAATATAGCCACTTAGTTTAACAAATATTTTACAGAAACCATCTTGGAACTAGCAAAAAACAAACTCCATCAACAAACAATTCCTTACCGGCCTAACCTACTACCACTCCCACCTTCTCACTCCAACCGGTTGCCACAGATACCATTAAAAACTCCTGACAAAACTAAAGCCAACAACACTCGCAGCTGACATTCTATCCACAGAATACTTAAAATTAACAGCAGATGTCATTGCATACCCTATATCCATAATGATCAACAGACCAATAGCTGAACAACAGGTCCCACCCATCTGGAAAACAGCCTATATCATACCCCTCCATAAAGGCGGCCCATCAAATGAATTAAACTACTGACCAATAGCAATACTATCCCCACTTTCTAAAATTCTAGAAAGAATAATTCATAAACAAGTATCTGCTTATCTGCTTAATAACAATTTCCTCACCAACACCCAGCATGGTTTTAGGCCTTTCCGTAGCACAACAACTGCACTGATATCATTTACTAACACCACAAATCTTCACAAGAACAATACTTTCTATACCTCCTCCGTCTTCCTGAACCTTTCTAAAGCATTCGATATGGTCTCCCATTCCCATCTTCTTAACACCCTATCAGACCTTCACTTCAGTAACTCCTCATTAGCATGGTTCAAAGACAATCTTACAGGGAGACAACAAGCAGTCTCATGGCAAAAGACCCTATCACCCTTATTACTTGTTGAACTAGGCATACCACAAGGCTCCATATTAGGTCCACTCCTATTCTCTTTATTTACCAACAACCTCCATCTGGTCACCACTCATGCATCTCTCATCCGATATGCATACGATTCTACTGAGATCTGTCCTGCGCCATCCCTAGCTGAATTAGAAACTCTCACCCAGAAAGCATTTCAGGAAGTTGAGTCCTGGCTAACAAATGCTAAATTAATCTTAAGCCCTAAAAAAAAAAAAAAACTATTAGTATTCTTCCCTAATAAAACCCCTCCCTTTCCTTACACTTTCCAAATTACCTCACACAATAACACCTGCATAACCCCCTCACAACACACTAAATTACTAGGCATAGAAATTGACAATAAACTTAGATTTGATATTCACATAGCTCAGACAATTAAAAAAGTACACAAAAAAATTGGCTCACTACACAGAAACAAACACTTTTTCACAAAAAACATCAGAATTGCCACAGTCCAAATCCATCTTCTTTCCACCTTATTATATGCGGTACCCATTCTCGCTAATCATTCATAGGTTCATAGGTTGGTACTAGGCTATCGGACCTAGGGCCTGTACAAGCCTAGCCATAACAATTCCCTGGATATTTCCTCCCACAATATTTACTTCTCTGGACCCCTGTCTAGCAGGGCGACTGACGTGATCACTGGGGTGAATTTCCTATCTCCCATCCAATCATCAGTGTTCCTTTTGAAGAGGGCCAAGGAGGTGCTCTGCTTGACATGTATGGGCAATCTATTCCAGAGTATGGGGAGTCTCTGGGTCAGGAACCTATCCCTCCAGCATGCTTTGCTCATTGTGATGACAAGGTTTAGATACCTGGAGCGTGTCCAACAGCGGAGGGATTGGGTTTTCTTTAAGTGGAGCGTGTCCAACAGCTCATGGTTTGACATGGCTTGTATGTTAAGCAGAGATCGCCTCAGAGTAGACAATATGCCACAGAGTATAGCTGGAGTATTTTTAGATGGTCAGCATAGGGTATCTCCTTTAGGCCTGTGATCCTTTTAGTGAAGTATTTCTGTGGCCTTTCCAGCTGTTGCAGATGTCTTGTGAGGTAAATACCAAATGGGGTGTTGTACTCTATAATGGGTCTAATGACAGATAAGTACAGTGGGACAATGACCTCCTTTTTTCTGGGTTGCCAACTGGCTTACTGACAGAACCCAGACTGTAAAAGTAGCCGACTCCAAATCCAGCTCCAGACAAGTGACAAGTGGAGTACCTATGGGTTCAGTCCTGGGACTGCTCTTGTTTGGCATCTACTTCTCTGAAGTACAGGCTAACACTAAGGGACTCTGGCTAACAAAGTTCACAGATGACTGCAAACTGGGACCCATTATTGAATCCCCAAATCAAGTGGATATTCTACAAAAGGGCCTTACAGAAACAGATGCTTGGTGCCAGAGCCATGGGCTCAAACTTAATGTCAAGAAATGTATATTTATCCCCTTTGGGAAAAAAACATGTACCCATAAATTACCACATAGGTGGCAGTACACTAAACACTGACAGTGTGATGAGAGACTTAAGGACACAGGTGGACATTGGTCTCACCTTCGATAACCACATTGCCACAACAGTCACAAAATCCTTCTATGTGGCACACCTCATCACTAAGGGCTTTTCATCCAGAAAAAAGGAGGTCATTGTGCCACTGTACTCATCCCTCATTAAGCCCATTCTAGAATACAATGCCCCATTTGGTATGTACCTCTCAAGACATCTGCAACAACTGGAAAGGCTGCAGAAATACCTCACTAAAAGAATCACAGGCCTAAAGCAGATGTCCTATGCTGACCGCCTTAAAAAACTCCAGCTATACTCTGTTGCATATCGACTACTCCAAGGTGATCTCTGCTTAACATACAAGGCCATGTCAAACTCACAGCTGTTGGACATGCTACACTTAAAGAAATTCCAATCCCTCAGAGCCACATGCTCCAGGTATCTAAACCTTGTTATCACAATAAACAAAACATGCTAGAGGGATAGGTTCCTGACCCAGTGAATCCCCAAACATTGGAATAGACTGCCCATACATGTCAAGCAGAGCACCTCTTTGGCCCTCTTCAAAAGGAACCTTGATGATTGGATGAAAGAAAGGAAATTCACCCCAGGGATCACGTCAGTCACCCAGGGAAGTAAATAGTGTGGGAAGAAATAGCCAGGGAATTGTTATGGCTAAGCTTGTATAGGCTCTAGGGCCGTTAGCCAAGTAACAACCTATGAGCCTATGAACCTATACATATTATTCCTTGTGTGTATTATCTGTTGAGTTGGAGCTTTTCTCCCCGGGCCTCCTCTGAAAAAGGACATATGTCCAGTCGGACTTTCCCATTAAAATAAATGTAAAATAAATAAATGATAAAACAAATGTGACTGTCAGACAAGGTGACATAACAATGAAGAAGATGTCTTTGTGATGAGCAATGGTGAAAACATCTATCAGGGATGTTATATACAATGAGGGGTTGGGTGCATATTGTGAAGCTGTGCAGACTGATTTGCCTGAATATGACTGTAATATCAGCAGGTCTTCAACAAGTGGGACACAGTTACAGGAAACAGAAGCACACACAATCATAGATAATATCGGAATAATACCACCGGTAAACCCATGTTGCCGACGTAACATATATGATTCTGAGTGATCATAGATGGTTCTGCATGAACACACTTGTACAACTATTAAGTGATGTCAGCAATTGATGGCAATAAAGCACACCATCCTGAGACTGTATCATCTGCTGGAGGTGTTAGGAGGGACACTGCTATACCTGTTTGTTAAATATTATGATAATTCCAGGCTAGTTGACTGGTGTGCTTGGCATATATATAGCACAATACATGCTGTCACAAATGTAACCAATGCCATCAATGCTGTCAAACAGCTACATATGAACAGGTATCACACATGCATCTAGCATAACACCTTGATGGGAGCTCTGCACCATCAGACAGTAATGTTTATGCACCAAAAAGAATACCTGAGTATGGCCAATAAGATGTGTGTGAGCTCACTGTGACAAAGGTGGTATACTTCAATTACACATCACAGGAAGATGTGTAGGGAGGTACATGAATAAGGGTGCATTGTACTCAGTTATTGGTGTGATGAAGACGGTAAACTATGGAGGTATTATGGCCTCTGATGTGGATGTACTGCACATACTCAGTAGTTGTATTACATACAAGGGAGATGTCATCACTATGTCCACATGTTGGTGGACATTCCACATACCATCTATCCCAGGACACAGGTCACATACCACTTGGTCTGCTTATAGGGTGTGATGTCTACATTATTATGGGATTATGCATTTGTTTTCATAACCTAACAAATCACTCATGTTTTTGTTTTATCTCATGTGTTGTCATGGCTGTGGTAGCAATCTTTGGTGTGTGTTGATACTGTCTGTATTATACTAATATCACAGTTGGAGTCCATGATTGCCCACAATCTGTAGTCCTCCAGACAACTGTTTGGCTATAGGATTTGTACATCATTATTGCCATCTGTGACTTAAATAAAGGCCTAGCAGACAGCCCTGATGTATGGATCTGGTCACTGGACCCAAGATATAGGTCACTTCATACAATTCAACATATTTAGATGCCACGGTCTGTCATCCAGTGGTCTACCCACTTGGTACTATAGGTGTTTATGGCCACTTCTCATAGTGCTGAGTGAATAACTCAGTGTAGATTTGTATTAAATGCCTTTGGCCTGGTCAATTTCTACAGGATGATAGTGTTGTCATCATGCATGCCCTTGATGACCTCTTTGAGGACATCTAACAGATGTAATAGACATGGATGTAGCATTGACAAGTCACACATGGCTTTTGCACACAGTTGCAATATTACCAGTGTACATTTAGAAGAGGTTCATGATTACATGTTGGGCTGACTCACAGATGAGGACAGTCGGGATGTGCCAATACCTGCATGCATCAGGTGATGCCCCCCAACTGGGATGATGCATGTTGATGTATACCATACTACTAGAATATATTCCATCTGGACGGTGTGCTGAAGTGTGTATCCAACGGTGTCAGGTAGTTGTATGTTCTGAATCATGCTATAGGTGATCTGTGATGTTGTCAGAGCCTATTGATTGTGTGATAGGCCTGGATGTAGATAAGACATGCATCCTGCTTATGTTGATCTGGCCTAGGGTTTGGACACAGTCCTCCACTTTGGTATCGTTGAGAAACTCTCCCAGATGGGGATTAACCCTTGCATCACTAGATGGTTAACCAACTGGCTCACTGACAGAAACACACTGTGAAAGTTGGCGAATCAACCTCTGTTAGTAGAGCTGTCACCAGTGGCATACCCTAAGGATCTCTGCTGAGCTATTTACTGTTTGTAATTTATTTCTCGACACTCCAGGCTAAAGTATATGGAATTTGGCTTACCAAGTTTGCTCATTATTGCATATTGAGTGCAATCATTTTGCCCTCCAATGATGTTAGCATATTACAGGAGGGCTAACACTAACAAATAATTGATGGCAAAACCACATGGTCTAGAAATAAATGCAAACATGTGTCATTATGTTTGCCTTCTGCAAAGTGGAATTCCCCACTAATTACAGCATTGACAAACCACCCATGCTCAAACTCAATGGTGCAAGACCTGGGAACACATGTAGATAGCAATGTGAACTTTGACCACCAAGTTTCCACAGTGGTATGGGAAGGCTACATCAGGCACATAATGTCAGGCCATTGTATCCAGATATGAGCATGTTATAACAGTACTGTACTCAACCTTCATCAGAACACTCAAAACATATAATGCTCCCTTGTGCATGTACCTCACCAGACTCCTGCAGCAGATGGAGAGACCACAGGCATTTATCACCAAGAAAATACAGGACCTACAAAACATGCCATGGTGTATATGGATAGACTGAAAGCCCTGCCACTGTAATCTGTATCATATAGGATGAGGTGACTTGTGCCTGATGTACAGGCCTTTCTCTGACCCTGCCCTGATGGAAATACTGCACATCTTCAAATCAGCTATAGGTGATGACATCAGCAGTGTCTAGTGAGGAGAAGATGGTAATAGCAGTGTCCCACATGCTGGTGTAAAATGCTTTCTCTAATATCGAGCAAGTGCTCAAACATACACACACACTCCAGTTGGCTACAGTGAGAACAGAACCCTTACCTAGATAAGTACACAGAGAACTCAGTATTTCACTCATGCACCACAGCACAAGTGTGACTTTTACAAGGCTGCAGGACAATTATACTGGATGACATCAGCAGTGGATGCTGGAGAGATGTTGGGGGTCTGCATGAAGAAGATGTGTAGGCATGTGCAAGTATCAAAATACTGGCAATCCATGGGATTGGAGTGGTAACTGGAAGATACACACTTATGTTCTTCTGACTAATGTTTGCACATTACAGATACACATTTCTACCCTCTTTTCCTATTTGTGCATAGTTAAGCGGTGCACAAATCTGAGCCTCATTGATAAAATTATGAGAGTTCTCAGTAGTGAGTATATGAAACACAGCTGCTGCTTAGCTGACTCTCTGGCAGCAGGTATAAATGCATTGAGAGATTTATTTTTGGAGCCCATATGACTTAGGTTTCAAATATAGGTGTATGTAATACTTTTAAATAAGTAGTGATAATGCAATGAAATCATACTTTATACTACATTCACCATGCATTACTGTGTGTTGAGATAGAGCAGTGTGTTTAAGTGACATTGCGTGGAGATAACTGCACCATAGAAAAGTCATTCCCTGTTGCTTGTGACTACTGTTCAATGCAAGCACCACACAAAGATAGAGGCCAAAAAGTGAAGGGCTCAATTCTTTTGTTACTTATGTATGGTGTATGTGATTCTATTTTTTGACCAGATTATAGGTGGTAAAATGTAGTAGATAGGAAAGTGGCGAAATGGGGGACAAGCGGGAAAAAAACAGAGGGAAAGCAACATATGAATGTGCAGGAGGGAGGCAGGACAGAACCATAGCTATCCATTTCTTCAACAGTGTAAAATGAAAATACATACTGTGTATTAGCTGAATTTGGACTGTTACCTCCACAAAGAGGGGTGAGAATGCAATCATGTTGTGTAGCCAATTGGACCAAATCGTGTGTTAGGAAGACATGTGTGAAATGGAGAGCTATGTATGAGATGATATTTTTTTTGTGGGACAGGTGCCCTTTTTTACTTCAGTAAGAGGGTGATACTGGGTAAGGGACAATGGTAGTTCTGTGTCAGGTAAGTTGGGTAGGTAAGGAAGCAAATGCAAACAAACAAGAAAAACAAGACAAGAGACAGGTATGGTGAGGGACACAAAAGTTTGGGGGACACCACGATTATGGTGAAGGAGGGGACAACATAGGCCCATGCCCATAAAACATGAGGACAGTGAGAATCTAGTCCTTACCTGCAGGACTGGCATCACCTTCCCTATACTCCACTGGCTGCTGGAGTGATTGATGTCTCCTCCTCCTATGGATCATGATGGAGCGCAGCCTCTATATCCAGCATTGGTGTACATCAATGGTGATGTGCACAACCCTATACACCAACCCTGGCATCTCCTGGCAGGTGATGAAATCCCCACATCCACCAGTACTCCAGAAGAGTACCACAGCACCAGCTACCAGGGCAATGCCATCTGAGGGTGCAGGCAGTGCAGAGACAGCAGAGGCAATACTGCTAGGTTGTGTCCCAGATGTGCTGTGCTTTGGTGCTGGAGCAGGTGGAATGGGGCAGCCTAAGCCACTGGAGTTGGCCTACCTCCCTGTGCTGTGAAGCATTTAGTGGTTTCTTACAGATGGATGACATGGAGACATTTTGATGACACATAATAGAAAATAAAAAAAGAGAAAAGGGTTGAGGTGAGAGAAAAGAAAGAGATAAAATTAGTACCATCATATGTGACATACAATGCATTATCACAATAATACTATTTATCTGAAGTTTTACATTTAAGTATACTTCCTAACACCTATAAACTTTAATTATGGATTATTCACCAAATAATAGAATCTCCTGTTGATATTTCCATTTTGTTTATGAGGCTGAACCTAACTGAGTAGGTCCATTGTCAATGGAGATCAAGTAAGGCGAGGATAAGATGACAAACATTATGAAAGAAATGATTTAAAAAATACATAGCTTGAAACAAGGATATGGAATAAAATGAAAATGTTTAAGTTAATTAAATGAACTCAGGTTATGATACAAACATAAAATTAATTACATAGGTGAATTACAAGATTGAGAATTCATTTTGAGGAGAAAGAAAGCATAGATCATGATACATCACTTAGTTGATATAATAAGATATAGAGCATAATATGGATAGAAACAGTAGAAAGAAGTAATATGATTGAAGGAAAGGTGAAAAAGGTAAAAGCTGCACAGAGCAGATCCAATTATAAAAATGGTGTGAATGCAACATACAGCAGGATAGATAAGAATTCATCAACAGTAGCTAATAGGGGATATGCACAAGTGGAGAGTAGAAAGTTTAACATTAGAGACAAAATTATGAATTAGAAATACTCCACGTAGATGAAAATTCTTAAATCAAGAGTTCTGGAATAGAGACAGAGGATAAAGGACAAATTCAAACTATTAAAATCCAATGCACTAAGCAGTTTCTTCATTTTAATTTTTTGAATTCCCATTTTTGAGATGAAATATGATATTTTTCTTTTTTTTTAAATAAGAGTTTTTCAGTACATAGGTTCTCTAATAAGTATACCAGAGGTTGGGGTTGACAAAAAAAAATTATACCTAAGGAAATATTGACTTTTCAGTCCAAAAACAAGGTGTTGAGATGAAATTCAAGAAATATATTTATTGTAGCGCTTGTGTCTAAAAGATACTTATTCAGTATTAACTTCCTATAGGAGAAAATTCTTTAACCTTAGTAGACAAGAGACAACATTATTGAGAGAAATAAGATCAGATAACTCTATTAAAGTAATGAAACAGGACAAAGGGGGTGGGATGATGTTGTTTGAAAATTTAGATTATAGTGCCAAAATGTTGGAGATATTTTATGATACTAATAAATACATGGATGCTTCATACAATAAAGTAATGATAGCTCACAGGAAGGTGCAATCATTTTTGGAGGATTCCCTTTTTCAGGGAATAATTTCTGAAGATTTATTTAATTTTCTCAAAACAGAACATCCTACCATACCACAAGCCTTTGGAATTCTGAAAGTGCACAAGGATATACTAGATCCACTTTATAGGGTTATTATAACATCACAAGGGAGTTCCACGTATCCTTTAGGAGTATTTATTGACAGACTTTTTAAACAAACAGTTTTGTCTATTGATGATATTTTAAGGGATCCTTGGGATTACTTATCCAGACTTAATCAAGAATTATTTTCTCCAGAAGTATCCTTTACTACCATGGATGTCGTATACTTATTCACAAGTATTCCCCATGAGGAAGGGCATGATTTATTTTTAGAAGCTGTTTTAGATCTTACTTACTTAAATAGTACTATGATTAATTTTGTGGTAAGTGTCATGGATATGATTCTGGATAATAATTATTTTATGTTTGAAGGAAGTTATTTTAAGCAGATAAAAGGTATAGCAATAGGGGCCAGTTGTGCTCCCATTTATGCAAACATGGTAATGTACCCTTGGGACTGTAAATTTGTGTTTTGAACTGAGTTTAATGATAAATGGACTTTATATCTCCATTTTTGGTTGATGTTTTCATCTTGTGGAAAAAACCTATTTCAACTAACACATATTTAGCCCATTATCTAAATCACCTTCCCTCATTTTTAAAGTTTACTAGTAGCAGTTCTAGTACATTCATTGATTTGTTAGATGTCAGCATAAGTAAAGACATGTCAAAGGGTAGATTTTGTTCTACTATTTTCTGTAAGGAAACATTTTCTAATAGTTACTTAAATTTTAACAGTCAGCATCACTATAAGACAAGGAAGAACATTCTAAAAGGTCAATTAGTAAGAGCAACAAGGATGTGTTCAGATTGGAATCTTTTGAAAAGAGAAACATTGTTTATTATTAAATTATTTGTAGAGAGAGGGTACCCAAGAGACCCTTATTTTCAAGGTAAGCATAGAGGTGGCTCAAGCCTGGGGTTCGAAGTTTAAACCACTTTTAGGAACAGGAAGTACAAATGTGAGGTATAGAAGAGATTCACAAATAAAGGAATTTAATAGAAGTATGGTAGTTCCCTTTGGTGAGGGTTTGAAAGAAGTAAAAGAAATAATGAAAAAATATTGGGTGATTTTTAAGAGCAACACAGACTACACAAAAATCTTGGGTGAAAAACCTAGGTTTGTTTTCAGAATGGGTAACATTTTGAAATATATGTTTGTACACAATATAATAGCTACTAACCCATTCAAAAAGGGTACCACCAAGTGTGGGTGTTGCTCTTCTTGTAAATATATTCTGGAGGAAAAAAGTATAAGTTTACCCAACAGGATGATATCAGTGGTGTTTAAACCTGGGAATTGTGCCACAAAAGGCTTGGTATACCTTGCAGTATGTGACACTTGTAAATATTTTTATGTTGGCAAAACTGAAAGACAATCGAGAAAACGTATATATGAACATGACTATGCTATAGCCCAGAAAAATGACACAAATGCTTTGTTTAGACATTCAGTAAAATGTATGAGTTTTAAAAGATTTAGATTTGTTATATAGGAAGTAGTTCATCAATCATTAAGAGGTAGTTGGTAGGAACTGAATATTGAACTAAGTAAATTAAAGTGGCAAATTTTGGTGAATTCCTTTATAGAACCTGGTTTGAATGAAACTTTCCCTCAGATTTACTATTCTTCCATGCAGGACTAGCTTACTCCTGCATGGAAGTGGTCGTTTAGGAGCAGGACGGCAGCGCTCCATGCATATTAATGAAGGCGAGCTGCCTGAGCTCCTAATCTTACATGGAACGTGTAAGACTGCAATGGGAGTGTCTAAGAGCAGAGCTCTCAGAATATACATGCCCCTGCAATGAAGAACAGCAGAAAGCCCTAAAAGAATGAGCGAGACCGCTCATAGGTATCCACATACCCCCAACAACATTCCCCCATGTGTACAAGAGCAATAGTAAACACAAGCAATATAAAGATACTTTTTTTTATGAAACAGATTAAATTTAACCATAGGTGCATGGGTTTGCCCATCACTTAGCTACAGTTAATGCAGCTTAAGTGGCAGAAGAGGATAAAAAGGAAGATATATGCAATTCGAGCAGTATAGCAATAGTGTCGTGTGCAGACCATTTGCCTTATGAGCAGTAATTCCTGGTTTGAGTCCCACTGCAGCACTTTCCATGTCAAATCATGTAATGACCAATATTTTTAGTTGTATAACCTACTAAATGACATATATTTGTGAATTGGAGTACTGCATTAAATGTAGATGTGAGGTGTCAGTGTCATAATGTTGCAAAGTCCACAGATAATCACATGTGCCCCATACAGTATATGTACACAGAAATCAGGGATACAAATGGAAGGTAAAATGTGTAATGAATGATAACTTCACACGGCTTCCAAATCCCCCACCTTCCCAAGATCCATTAGACATTACTGTCTAAATCAGTGAAATGGTAAGTGGAGTAAGCACTAGTAAGCAAGTGTAAGCACTATTAAGCAGTAGTAAGCACTAGTAAGCAGGTATAAGCCCCTTTGCATGGGGGTAAACAAGGCGCACACAGGGTAACCAACATGGAAGCTAATTCTCTGTAAGCATCTTTAACTGAAGGTTAACAGTTCTTACCCTCACAGAAACCCATGCAAACCCGCTTACAAGTGCCTTAATCACTCTGTATCCAACAGCCACTGTTCTGCCCAGCAACAAAGTAAACAGCCTTGCAGGTCTTGAACCCAGGACCCTATACACTATAGTCACAGTAGTTAACCACCAAGCCATCACAGCAGTACATAAGAATGAGGTATTACCAAGCAAATCCTCACTATAGTAAAATCAAACTGAACATGTGAAAGGAATCAGTATACAGTCATATGTTCTATAACTTACTACATAATATAAATATGTGGCCTGGAGTACAGAAGTAAGCCCAGATGTGAGGTGTAATTATAATATAAGTCCCCTATTAAACTCAAGGACCCCATACAGTGCACGTACACATGAATCATGGACCAGACATATATATATATATATATATATATATATATATATATATATATATATATATATATAACATGTAATGAATAATAAATCAATGCCAGAAAGCAAATGTAATGCAAAGTAAATATTAAGCAATGCTAAGCATTGCACAGGCCAGCTTAGTAGGTGTAAGCAATGTGTAGGCCAGCTAACTTAATTTACCCAGTGGTATACCCTTTTAAAAAATGCCAACCTTAGGTAAGCAGGTTTGTCCATAGCTTAGCCTTTTCAAAACCGTCCAATCACAGCAAAGTGCTGGAATTTGGCCCTACTTAAACCCAACAGGTAGGAATATGTCTCATAACTGGTTGTAGCTTCCCCTTGCAGGCACCATGTCAGGAAGGGGAGAGGGAATGGGCTTTCGGGCACAGTACTGCAGCATCCAGGAGTCCAGAGTCATGGCAGGACTCCTTGTCAAAGAACATGAGCAGAGACTGCTGCAGGGCCAGTACCAGGGTTACCAATATAAAGCAGAAGCCTGGGACCATCTCGCCCATGACCTCACCAGTGCGACTGGCATACCCCGAACTGCTGAGCAGGTCAGGCATCATTATGCCGACCTGAAGTGGCAAAAGGGGGACCTCTTGGATCAGTGGATCCAAGAGGCTAGGATGGCAGGGGTGGTCCTAGGTGTGCGTAAGTATCATTCCACTACCTGTTTAATAATTGCCAGCTCATGTATTTTATGGATAGGTATGGCTAAATATTCCTCTTATGTTCTTCACAGCGGCAAGTGAGCAGGCCGTGAACCACAAGGCCAATGGATGTCGCCTGGAGAGGTTGCAATGCGAGACAGGTTAGTAATACTCTTGCATGTACCGTCATAGGAAATAAATCTAAAAGTATTAGGAAGTTAATTGCAAGTATAAAACCTGTATTATTTAAGGCAGGTACTGCATACACCAGAGAATATGGCAGGAAGAGTCTCATATAGTTTGTATAAAAGCATAATAGCCTGACAATAAAGGTCTAACTGCTGGACTGCATGTGTTTACTCTGGTATCATATGGTAATGTAGATTTGCAATCACTTAATAGTACTGTTGTATTAGGCACTGTTACCCACACTGTGCAACATAAATAAAATGTGTAGGAATGTCTGTATATGACTGGTGTAATCCCCAGAGGTCATTTAGTACAACTGAGAGACACATAGACAGAAAACAGTGAAAAGGCAGACAACAAAATCCGATAGCACACGCAACTGAGATGTGAACTGTTGTATTCATCGTACACACAGCCATGATTCAAATCCTGGGAGTGGTAGTAGTCTGCATACAACATCATACCCAACTGCACATAAATGTCCAGTAAATTGGCCCATATCTGCTGCCTGCCACTTTGTCCCCCCTGGGAAATCAATGGGATGATCCCAGACATATAGGCAGCAAACAAGAAATACAAATGATTGTCACACATCTATAAGAACAAACTTGTCACTCTAGCAACTCCCCAAAATGTTATGAGAGTAATAAGCCAAATATGTCCTATCTACACCCTATGTTGTCAAGCTGTGACCAGAGTGTGTACAGTAACAGAGTGAGATGTATGTGCATAATAGTAATGTGGAATATGGTAATTTGTGTGGCAACATTCAGGTAGTGCTAACAAACATTGCTCCACTGTGGGTGATGCAGTTGCTCTGAATAATAAGGCATCACTGATCACTGTCACCCATACTGTGCTACATAATATAACTGTCTAGGAAATCCTGTATAAGAGTGTTGTAAATCACTAGGGCAATAGTCTACATATGTCCCGGTTCACCTGCATGTGGTCAAGACATGACCAGAGTCTGTGCAAAAAGAGATGGACAGGTATGTGCATAACATCAGCCTGGAATCTGGGAGTATGTGTAGAAACTGTTAATGTTAACAAACAATTCCTCCACAGGTATACCAGGTAAAATGTATATACTGCAGGCAAAACCAGTCCATGTATATAGTTGTCGACAGCCATATCACTGTCCAAACTAAGGCAATAGGGCAGTGTAGTAATATTTGTAAGGTACAGATAACAGCACTGACTAGGAAAGTAATGCAAACTACAGGAATATACTAGTTGTTAATTGACATCTTTCTCTCCCCAACCATATCTCCAACAATACACTAAATACCCACCTCAACTGATACGTGATGACTCCACTGTAATGTTGGGACATATGCCCTATTGTTTGATAATTATATAAATCTGTTTCTATGCATGTGCTATGTTGAAATACTCCAACATTGGTGGCATGGTGCCACCAATGTACCTGCATGCTGTTGTTACTGCCACTGTGGTCTCATATTTGCATGTGGTCCGTTTGCTATGTAAAAGTTCCATATCTGGTGTCTGGATTAATGGGAATATCTATGCATGCTGTTATACCTAATCCTGGAATGTGTTGACTATTACTAACACACATATGTTGATAAACCATAAAAACTATAGCATGTGTGGGAATGTGAGTCCCAGCAGAGCCACCTGTCCCACCTCAGCTGGCTGTGGCACTGGGCACCAGCACATCTGGGGCCCAACCCAGGACCTCCTCGTCCATTGGTCATGCACCACCTTTGGGTGGAACCACCTCAGGGGATGGGGCTCACCCCCCCGGGAGTGGGCAGAGACAGGAACCTGTCACCCGTCTCCAGGTTTTGGTCATGGTGAGTAGCGAGCTCAAGCAGCAGTTTGGAGATCTGCTACCCCAGCTCCAGGGCCATGTGTTGCTATGAGAGAGTCAGCCTGGCTCTCCGACTCAGCCCCCAGCACAGCCACCTTCGAGCCTGTGAAGGTGCAGTGGTGACTGCCCATGGGTGGCAACCTCAGTCCCACTGTTTCCACTAGGGGGCTCATGGGCTTCTGATTTCCCAACACCCCTCCCCATCAAGGTGTTTACCCCCACATGTGTCATATACTGCCCCTGTACACATCTTGTTTGTCTTATCTGTTAACCTACCCAACCTACCTCCCCAAATATAGCTACTATTGCTCCCCAACATCCCACTCTCACATGAAAAAAAAGGCCAATCTGTTCCCAAAAAAAAAATATTGCCCCATACATAGCTGTCCATTTCACACCCATGTCCACTGGACACATGTAAACTGGTCTAAATGGCATCACAACATATTATTGTTGTCCTCACCCCTCTCTCATGGGTTTGAGTGTCCAAATCTGCATCCAAATTCAGTGTATATGTGCAGCTGTTGTGGTAGAAGAAATGGGCAGCTATGGACCTTCCCTACACCCTCCTGCACATCCCTAGCTATATTCCCTACTGTCTTTCCCTCTTTGTACCCCTTTTTCACCACTTTCCTATCAACCCTTTTTTATTTTCTTTTAAAGAAATTAGTGTGGGAGTAAGTGAGAGTAAGCACTTTAAGCAGTAGTAAGTGGGTTTAAGCCTGTTTACATGGGGATAAGCAATGTCTACACAGATTAAGCAATTTAGAAGCTGAGTATAATAAACTGTAACCCACACAAACCCGCTTACAACTGCTTAAAAGTGCCTTAATCACTCTGTATCCAATAGCCCTTGTTCTGCCCAGCAACAAAATAAACAGCCTTTGCAAAGCTTGAACCCTGCACACTATAGCCAAAGTGATTTATTACTAAGCCATGTCAGATATACATAACCTTGATGTTTTTACAAACATATCATCCAGCCCAGTCATTCAACAGTACAGGAAATGTATTTAAACATGTAGCTGCATGTGTGTGTGTTTGTGTGTGTGTGTGTGTGTATTAATATCTAAATAGATATAACATATCTATATATGTAGATATATATATATATATATATATATATATATATATATATATATATATACATATATATATATATATATATATATATATATATAGATATATATAGACTCCTTCACATCGACTACTGAAATCTCAAATTCATATGGCTGAGAGACCATATGATGAGATTTTAGTAAATCAAATGTTGTGTGTGTTGTATTTTATTTGTTTTTTCACGGTAGGAGGGAAGTGAAATCTTCCATTTGCTCATACAAGCATAAAGACTGGAGATTTCATCTCCCCCACTGTAGCACGATCTTGGAGTTGGTATATTTAAGTAGGGGGATATGTGTGTGTGTGTGTGTGTGTGATGTGTGTCTTTCAGAAGTGTGTGTGTCGAAACTCGAGCTTTTGGTGTGTTATTTGCAGTTCGAGATTTTGGAAATTCGATCTTCTGAAGTGAATCCATATATATATATATATATATATATATATATATATATATATATATATATATATATACACACATTTATATATAAATATAAAGAATGGCTGTAAATTAATTTATTATAATAAAATTTAATAAACAAGCATATGTTCATATATATATTTGCTTAGTGTCCTCTCAGATTTTCCAACATAAAAATTAGGGCAATCTTTACATAAAGCTAAATAAACTATACCTCTAGTCAAACAATTGCCCTTCCTAAATTTTATGAAACTGTTCATACTGTTGTTCACCACTACTTGTTCCTTGTCTATAATGTATCTACAATGTCCACGTCTTCCACACCTTTTAGTCCCAAAACCTCCCTGTTTCCTGGTTTCATTTTTATTTTTCTTTAAGAGTTTTATTAGATTAGTCCCTGTTTTAAAGACATATCAAGGGGTTTCACCTAACTTATATACAATGTCGATTACATTTTAACATTTTCCTTTTTTTCAAAACATTTAGGAAGGGCAATTGTTTGACTAGAGGTGCAGTTTATTTAGCCTTATGTAAAGATTGCCCTAGTTTTTATATTGGAAAATCTGAGAGGACACTAAGCAAACTTATATATGAACATACCTACAATATTAGGAAGAAAAATCTGAATAATGCACTTTATCGACACCTTCATATAGAAACTGGCCATACAAGGTTTTTGATTGGAATTTTAGAACAAGTCTTAATGGACCCTAGGGGGGAGATTGAGAAAACTGGTTAATCTGTAGGGAAACATACTGGCAAATAAAACTGAATGCAACCAATCCCCTGGGTCTAAATGATCATATATCAATTAAACCATACTTGGTTAAAAAAAGCAAAGAAATAGTAGTTCTATGCTAATACATTAATGAAGCAGTATAGGTGCATGGTTTTCACGTTTGCTTTGACTGCTGTTCTGGTTTACAAGCTTTGGATTTTATTTTAAATTGTGATGTTGAATTTTAATAAGTGCTATATACAATGAAATGCATTTAATAACTTCTGTTGGTGTTTTAACCAAGGGGAGGGTATGTACCTTTAAAAAACATTTGGCGCCTTTTAGAAGGCTAAGGGTATTTAAACAGATGAGTTTTAGTTTGTTTTATCTACTTGAAAAAGCCCTGCAATTGTATATTAAGTTTTATTATAATAAATTCATTTACAGCAGTTCTCAGTGTGCCTAGATGTTTTTTTCTACTTGTGCTTATTAGCATCTATGGTCTCCACTGTTCTTTGGTTTAATTATTGACTATATATACATACATATGCATACATCTATAGATATATATGTCTACATCCATATGTGTGTGTGTGTGTGTGTATATATATATATATATATATATATATATATATATATATATATATATAGCAATAAATATATGTAAGCATAAATATATATCTATATAGCTATATACAGACATGTATCAATATATATATAAAAGAGAACATAGCAATAATATATATGTCCACATGCACTGTTAATGGAGGTGAGGGAGCCCAAACAACATTTGTCTTGTACGTATAGATACACCCCTCCCACAGCCAAACACATTTGCCCTGCAATACAATGCCAACTGTTGCAAATCCCATAACCAGGACCTGACACAACATGGGCACAAGATGTTACTCCATCCCACCTGTATGATGTCAGGCTGGTATCAGTAACATATCATGCAGTACAGTCTGGTTACCATAGGGAATGTACAATGTGGAAGCAATCAACATTCCTAAGATACATATATACAGACACATATATGCTGATACATATATGTATATATAGATATATATGTAACTACACATACACACACAGATATGTATAGGAAAATACATATGTAGAAGGTGCACACAATATGGAAAAGCAACTATGCCTACAGTTGCCACCTTACCAACTGGACACTGTATGAGCCACCCATACAAATGACAATTGTTGCTGGCAATGTATACCCACAGAGAGGTCAAGGGATATAACACCACACACAGGTATGCGTATATGGGAAAGCTTTATTTATGTACTATTAAAGTTGTATATGCCATGTCATATAGCTGTTTAGACTCTGACATATATATAAACAGAGTAATGCCACTGTGAAACAGTGATATTAATACAGTGGTCTGGAAAGGTTTACATATGTTGCTGTCCAGGCCGAGGCCTTCAAGTAGTACAATAGTAAAGACAGACTGGGCCACAGGATACCAATCAATCAACAGTAAGTAATGCAGATGTATAGTCCAGCAATCTCTGTCTACACTCTGTACACAATTCCTGGGGGGTAAAGACCTCAGATGACACAATGGGATGTATCCATTACATAACAAGGCATAACTGACACCATCACAATCACAATGAACAAACAGAACAGTCTGTATGGCAGGAAGCAGTAGGCCTGCATTTACCCAAGGTGAATTGTATGATAATGTACATCCAGATACCTTAAGGCAGCTTATCCCTGATATGCCCACATGTTGTAACAGCCTAGGTTAGTTATGGTGCATCCCTCGCATAGACTGAATAATACAGAGCCATATACCACTGTTACATACACTGGCCTCTGGAGTGCATAAGGGCACACATATATTGTGTAGGTGAAGCCTACACATATATGGATACAACCCTACAATATGTGTGGGGGCCACAACAGCAGTGAACTGATGGCAGGAATGACAGCCCACTACATAACAACCCCTGACAGCATATCATATGTACAAAGCCTGGTATGTAGGTGGAGGACAGAGGCTGGAACACAGGCCCATATGTGAAATACTGTTGTCATACACTAAGCAAGCCACTAGTGTTACAGGATAGTCTGCAACATACCCCTAGTCAGGAATATGATGTTATAAACAGAAATGGGTGTAGCCATGTACTGATAGCACTCAACACGCACACTGCCAGTGATATATCTGACACAAGACAGATAAAGCATAATAGGCACACCTCTGGCCATCAAGTGGATAGGCCCACAGTTGAGAGCTATGCAGACAGACTGCATTCCAAGGTAAACTAGTATGTGCACACAAACCCTGTAACACTGGTGCTAGAAAATGCATATAACACTACTCACACTCTGTCTGTAGTTCTGGAACCTCCTACAAATATGTAGCTGGCCTGAGTGTTCAGGTTCTCTTGTAAGAGGTATTGCTACCTGCTGTCTGTAACACTGCTGCCCACACACAGGAAGGATGTCCACCATACAGTCAAGGTAAAGGAACCATGCCCACATGATGTAGGGAGTTATAGTAGGCGGTTGCCATGACAGTGGTAATTGGAAGTACTACACAGCATGCTGCATGCAGGTAGCAAGTGGAGGACACTGACTGGTGCAGAGGCCTTCCCCTGATCATGTGCATCACCTACAAAATCCATGCTGCAATCTATTCAAAGCAGCTCAATCCATTTACTGGAGAGGGACTGAGAGAGAGAGTGCATGAAAGGCACAAACAAAAAAAAAAAAAACATCCAGCAAAATATCCAGAATAGACATCATTACCACAGCAGGTATGTGAAGTATATATGCATGTAAATGACTGTAGTACTTGGTCCATACTAATGGTATAGATAATGTGGAATGATTTATATGTGCCATCAGGTGTTGTTGTAATGATGTTCAGCTGAACAACTGCTAAGGACAATAGAGTCTGTTCCTGTGGTTAGTGGGCCATACCTGTCAACTGTGCAGAGCAGCACTGACTGATAAGATGTAAGATATCATAGTGTGTGTTGTGTAATGGGAAGCATGTATATTACTGTTGCCAATAGCTGGTGGTGGACGTAATGCCATAATGATGGACATGTGGGAACCACAGCCCACTTCTTGCAGGATAACCAGGGTAACCTGTATTGTAGCATGCAGGAATACCATAGGTGTATAATAGGGCTACCTGCAATATGGCCCTATATATACCCCCTACTGTCAGGCTGTGTCCATATGTGGCACCTGTCTGTATTGTAGCAAGGCAAAACAGTGTGGTGTTGTGAGATTGTGGACCTGATGTCTGAATGTACCCCATATATAGGTATGCATATGTGTACACTTACACACACACATATATATATATATATATATATATATATATATATATATAGAGAGAGAGAGAGAGACAGCTACATGTATGTATACAGATACCCATGTGCAGACATATATGTAAACACATATATACAACATCATATATCTACACATATATAGATATATACCTATATGCACATGTCTACATATATACAAACACACACACAAACATATATGTATGTAAATACATGTCCCCTATATTACCACCACAGTGCTGCATGCTATGTGAGCTGGAACAGCACACATAGCAATATGCACAGATATCTACAGCTGCAGTGTGAGCAACATGGATGGGTATGTCACATGTGAACCTCTTGTTGCAACCACATTGCCCTTGTCTGTAAAGTATGGAATGGGAATATGGGGAAGTATAGCAGGTATTGTTGTGGAGGTGGTCAGGGTTGGTAGATATAGAGGACAGCCTACAGGGTGGTATGTGACACATGTGGTGGGTAAGCACCCTGGATGGTGTGCGTGTTCTGTGATGTGGATGCCCTATGGGCCCCAATATGGACACAATGGGAACAAGCCTCCCACCTACTGCTACTCACAACAGCAGTCCACGTCCCAAAGGTGCCTGGCCTGGAGGCTGAGCAGGAGGAGCATGTGGGCCCTGTGAATGTGTACTGGGTGCCTAAAGGTGACGTAGCACATCCCACATGTGTCTGTGGAGCCCGTTATGGAACAGACCCTGGACCTGACCTTGGGGGTCAAGATCATGTCTGTGTGTGCCCCGGGGGGGACAACATCCTCTGAGTTGGTTTCACATGAAGATATTGCTGGACTAGTACATGAGGAGGCCCCAGGGTGGATCACACATGTGATGTGGCCTGGTAACATGGGCAGATGAGTTTGGAGAGGTGGTACTGCTGGCCAATAGTACATATACATGCTATTGTGTCACTGTTATAGAACATATGTTGGTAGTAATAGTCTACACAATCCCGGAACATGTCCAACAGCATGCATAGATAACCCCAATGACACAGAATTTCAGATGTGCAGCAACCACATAGCAAGCATACCACAGGCATATATGGAACCATAGTGGCTCTGACAATGGCATGCAGGTGAATAGTTTGTAACAGGCCAGCAATGATAGTGTCCACACAGGGAACATGGCTACAAACACATTGCACAATGTGTGGTACAATACAATATCTGCCCCACTGGTAGGTATGCTATAGCCATACCTGTTGAGTTGTGTGCACAGTTTGTTGTCGCTGATATAGTGGGGGTGACAATGATGTGTATTAAGAACTGTGGTAACCTTGCTGCATGACTTGCTCACACCTGTTTCAATCTTTATGTCTTTCAGGCAAGATATCCCATGGAAGGCTTCCAGCATACTCAGCCACTGAGGACTACATTGTGTTGAACCACCTCATACAGCACTACCCTGTCTTGTTTGGACAGGCCACTCATAATCAGCAGAAGTGGACCGCCCTGTGGAAAGACCTAGTCCACAGGGTCAATGATGACGGACTGCACAACTGCAGTTTTGAGCAGGTCTGGCATCATTGTTCTGACCTGCTTTGCAATGCCTGTCGGCATGCTGCTGCAGTCTGGGGGGATCACCTCACCACAGGGGGGACCATGCCATCCATCCCCCTTGATACATGTGGAGGAGCTCCTAGCCAGCCTTGTGGCACCTGCCCGTCTGCATAGCCACCAGCTGCCGGACACCTTTGTGGAGGTGGGTGCTACCCACACACCAGCCGAGGAGCATGCAGTTAAGGCCACAGGGCACATCAGTAGACCACTCTTGTGCATACATCTGCATCTGTACAGGTAGATCATGCATATATGACATGTCATAGATATAGTTTGTTGCTGCATAGTAGTGGTAAACAGATGTGCATATGTGGTTGTATTGTGGACATGTACTGTTGATGTATTGTAATGCTGCACCCACCCTGTAGCAATGCCACAGGTGTGGCCACTGACTTTGCATCTCTCACCCTCTTATGTAGGTCCCACTGGTATACCACCAAGATAGCAGCCTGTAGCTGGTGGGTATGGTTTATGTAGATGCTTGCTAATACACCAGGCATGTAATGGCTATGGTATATTCCATGCACACATCTAACACACCTACCCAGAATGCATGCTGTACATGTGCACGTATTGTTGCTGTTAAATGCATGGCATCACAGTGGTGACCATGATGGGGTATTAGAAGGGTATGTCAAACACCTGCAAGATAAACTAACATCCTGTCATTGTGAAATGTTTCCACAGGGAGTAACATAATGGTGCGGGACATGGCCTACAGTAGGGACATGTTTGGAGCAACACCCATATACAGTGCAAAACCAGTGTATATACCTGTAGGACAATGGCAACTGTTGCAGAGTTGCACTATGGCATAAGGTATTACTGTGGTCCACATTATCAGTGTTCAGTGTATGGGACACTGCAAAGTGACACGTGTAGGCCTTGTCAAGCATCCGCAAAAAAGGCTGAAGGTGGGGGGGGTGTCAGCATGACACTCCAGTGCACTGCAGTAGGGAATCTAAGGATGCTAAGAATTACTGTATCTGCACATAGACAGGTTCAGGAACTGTGAGAGACATAACCCTACCCCCACAGCAACAGTTACGGCAGTGTGTAAACACCAAGGGATGTGCACATTAGTAGACCTTGCAATCATGCAGATTAGGGGGACATGTGTAGGGCAAACTGAGCATACACTGGCAAATGTAGATGGCCCACACTAGTATACCACTGCCAGGAGTAGTGACTGCTGTAGTACACATAACAATAGGTGCAACTCACCGTCATGATAAGGGTGTGCACACATGTGCTCACAGGGAGTGTATGCATCACAGTCAGCATACCACACCTAATACATTCCGTAGACACCACATGTATAATGTGTATTAATTCTGGTTTAAGCACTTGGGCTTCAGGCCGGTTATTTTACATTAAGAGGGTACGTGGTCTACACTCTTGTGGGAGGTGAGGCTGGACTCTGCCCTTCTGAGCTGGGAATTTCTGGTTAAAGGCTTATAGTGCCTGCATATTTGAACTGCTTCTTACTGAAATTGGTACACCTTGTTTGCTGTAGCATAGACTAGATCCAGGCCTGCTGAATCTAGCTTTGTTTGTATAACTTGAGCACTAATCCAGGCATTCTTTAAAGCATTCAATTGTATTTATTACTGCTTGGTAGTAACTTGATTAAAGTGATGCTATCATTCTAAGTCTTCTGGATTAAGCACTTGGGCTTCAGACCAGTTGTTTTACATTAGGAAGCTTTGTGGCCTGCACTGTGGTGGCAGGACAGGTAGCTTACATCCTTCTAAGTTGGGAACTGCTGATTGAGGGCTCAGTGTCTGTTATTCTAAAAGTGTATTAGTTCTGGTTTAAGCACTTGGGTTTCAGGCCAGTTATTTTACATTAAGAAGGTTCGTGGTCTGCACTCTTGTGGGAGGAGAGGCTGGACTCTGCCCTTCTGAGCTGTGAATTTCTGGTTAGATGCTTATAGTGCCTGCATATTTGAACTGTTTCTTACTGAAATTGGTACACCTTGTTTGCTGTAGCATAGACTAGATCCAGGACTGCTGAATCTAGCTTTGTTTGTATGCTTGTTGTTTGTTTGCTTGTTATTTCCCTGAAACACTAATTCCACCTAAAACGTGGCTTTTCAGTGCTTCTGTGGATCCCTAGTGATATCTGCATTGCTTACTGTACTTATTTCCTTGTTTCACTTGAAGTAAAGTTACTGTTTGTCATTTTTGCATTTAAGTTACCTGTAACACATTGCATTTAAGTTACCTGGCACTTGCTCATTAAGTCAGCACTAAAAAATTAAAAGCACTACACCCTCACAAACTCCCCTTGAGTACCTTGTTCCCCATTGGCCCTTTTTTTCAATTATAAAGGAATTCCCAATACTATTCTAGCATGTCCAAAGGTCAGTTGTCAATCTCCTCTCTGGTCCAGCTGGTGAATATGGGAATCTTGAGGCAATGTTACAACTGCCTCAAGTACACAGACAACCCTCTCCTCCTCCCAACAAATTCCAACACATGTGAGAGATGCAACCATATAGCCAAACTGGAGGCTAAGCTCTCTAAACTCAGTACTGGCGTAACCAGTCAGGAGGAGAAGGAAACCATACTCACTACAATTCTAGTCTCACATAGACCTACCACGACAGCAAACCAAACACATAAACACACAAAAACATACTTGGAGGCTCCAAATAAAAATCTGCCTAAGCAGCAGAAACCTCCAAAGCAGACATCCAAGCAACCGCTACCCCAAAACAAAACACATGCAACACATAGCTCATAAAGCCAGTGTGCCAAACAGTCACAGCCCTTAAGGCTAAACAACACACCTGATACACTTGTAATAGGTGACTCTATCATCAGGCACACTGATGTCCCGCTCACCAGGCTGAACAAGGAGAAGGTCACGGTGAGCTGCCTGTCGGGCGCTAGGATACGCCACATAACATACACACTCAGGTCACTCCAAGGCAAGTACAAATATGACTCAGTCATCGTCCATGCTGGTGTGAATGACCTGAGACCTACCTCCCTGGACAACATGAAAAGAGACATGGAGGAGCTCTCTGAGCATGTAGCCCAGGCCGGTATGACCCTGACCTTGAGTAGCATCTTACCCTCACCAAGAATGATGCCACAATATGAAGACAAGATGATCAATTTCAACAATTGGCTTAAGTATTGGTGTCATGCAAAGGAGATCCAATGCCTGTCAGCCTGGGATGACATGCTCGACAAGCCACGATGCTTCGCTAGGGACGGCTTGCACCTGTCACCCCTGGGCTTTCAGATATTGGTAAAGGCTCTTGCTACCCCCATAGTGCCTTTTTTAGGCAAGGCTCAAAAGACAAACCCACCTCCATAGGTATCACAAGGGATAAGAAACTAAGAGTAATGCTACTCAACGCCAAAAGTCTAAACCTCAAGATGCATTCACTCAAGACTCTCCTTAGCATGGAGAACATCGATATCTGTGCAGTAACAGAAACCTGGTTCAAGGCTCCTGAGAGCACCCCAGCACTACCAGGTTATACCTCATACCATGCTTTTCGACCCCAAAACTTGGGCCGAACCACAAAAGGAGGGGGAGTATCAATATTCGTCAAAGATACCCACACCTCCAGGTTGGTGGCAGAGCACGAAGCATCAGAGACTATCCATGTGCAGCTAACAGTGGGTAAAACTGCCTTCCAGTTTATAGCCTGCTACAGACCACCCTCCCAAACCCAGGAACCCACTCGGCTTTCCTGAGAACACTGGAAAATATGAAGGTCTCTCCAAACACCATTATATTGGGCGACTTCAACTACCCAAACATAGACTGGGAGCATTACTCTAGCTCCAACACCCTAGCCCAAAGGTTCCTAGAATTTATAAACTCAAATGCTATGGAACAACTTGTTACCACTCCCACAAGATGGGAAAACATACTGGACCTGATCATCACCAACATGGGGACTCTGCTCCAGACCAGAAGTGTATCCCTCACTGGTAAGATCAGACCATAAAGTAATCTCACTGGATATTCACATCCCGACGCCACCCCCTGCCCAGAAAAACACAGTGAAAAACTTCTCTAAAGCAAATTTCACACTCCTCAAAACCGAGGTGGAAGCCTTCAAAGCCCCGGGCCTGTGGAAAATATGGCCCAGACCACAGAATCCTTTATAAAAGTATTCTATGAACACCTTCAGGAATGCATGGATCATGCAATCCCAAATAAAACCAAGATCCAATCCTCCAAAGGCAGACGTCCTGTCTGGTGGACCCCAGCCATAAACAAATTATACAATAGAAGGAGGAAACCACTACATGATAAAAGGGAAGGCATCTCTGATCAGTATTAGCAAAAAACTACGGGCACTCATAAAATCGTCTAAGGCCAGCTTTGAGAGAAAAATTGCACAGGACACTAAGGATAATCACAAGGCTTTCTTTAGTTATGTTAGGAACCTGGGTGGGAATTCCCAGATATGCCCAGAATTAGTCCAAAATGACAAAAAATACATCGAACCCACAGACATTGCCAACATCCTAGCTGGCAGGTTCAGCACAAACCCCCCCCTCCCCACCAAAAGAGCGAATATCTATCCCAGCAGAGTGCTGCCCCCCTGACATCTCAGATGCTCAGGTAAGAGCCACCCTCTCCAAAGCAAAAAACACAGCATCAGTGGGACCAGACGGTGTCCTGGGCTGCGTCCTACATGAACTCAAAGAAGAGCTAAACCCAAACATAAAACTACTGTTCAATCTCAGCCTTACTACAGGATATGTACCCAAAGAGTGGCGTACAGCAACAGTGGACCCTCTCCACAAAGGTAGTGCCTCAACGGATCCTGGAAACTATTGCCCCATAAGCCTGACTAGCTTGGTCTGCAAAGCTATGGAAAGGATCATCATGGACCTCATAAATAAAGATATTGGGGACCTACAGACACTGGATCCTACCCAGTTCTTCTTTGTTAAGGGCAGATCCTGCCTCTTAAACCTGGCAATTTCTTTGAAACAGTCACCAAGGCCATTGACAAGGGGAAGGTGGTCCACACAGCCTACCTGGACCTCGCAAAAGCCTTCGATACAATACCCCACTCGGGCAATATAGATAAGCTCACCAGCTTAAATATAAACCCCTATGTCACTAGATGGGTTGCAAACTGGCTCAAGGACAGAACCCACATGGTTAGAATTGCTGGAGCCATGTCAGATTCCAAACCAGTTACAAGTGGCGTCCCATAAGGCTAAGTCCTGGGACCTCTCTTGTTCGGTATATATTTCTCGGAGGTACAGGCAAACACGGAAAGACTGTGGCTGACCAAGTTCGCAGATGACTGCAAACTGGGCACCATAATCGACTCTCCAGCCGACACAAGCATCCTCCAAAAGGGCCTCATAGAAACAGACAACTGGTGCCAGAGCCATGGCCTCAAGCTAAACGCCAAAAAGTGTATAGTCATCACCTTTGGCAAAAACAAGTGCTCACAAATTACCACATAGGTGGTAATCCATTAAGTACAGAAGAAGTAATTAGGGACCTGGGGACCCAAGTTGATAGCAATCTCTCATTTGACAACCACATGGCCAAAGTGGTTAGAAAACATTTTATATAGCCCACCTAATCATGAAGGGATTCACATCTAGATCAGGGGAGGTCATCGTGCCTCTTTACTCATCCCTCATCAGGCCCATAATTGAGTACAATGCCCCTTTTGGGATGTACCTTACCAGACACCTGCAGCAACTGGAAAGACCCCAAAAGTACCTCACCAAGAGGATCAAAGGGCTCAAACAGATGCCATATGCTGCCCAGTTAAAGAAACTCCAGCTTTACTCAGTGGCATACCGCCTGCTCAGAGGCGATCTGTGCCTGACGTATAAAGCCATGTCCAATCCAGAATTAATGGACATGCTGCATCTCAGAAAATCTAAATCCCATCAAGCTACGTGCTCGAGAGACTTGAACCTCAGCACTGAAATAAATAGGACATGCTGGAGGGACAGATTCATAACCCAGAGGCTCCCTTCACTCTGGAATAAAATTCCAGTCCAGGTTAGGCAGAGTTCCTCATTGACTCTCTTCAAGAGGAATCTTGATGAGTGGATGGGAGATCGTAGGTTTACCCCGGGTATCACTTCTGTGTCACTGTTAGACAGAGGCATAGTATACTAACCTCAAAAAAGGGCATAGCAAAATTAATTTAAAATGGGTGGCGAAAGCCAAACACACTCTGGCTAGGCTTATAAATGCCCTAGGGCAGATAGCCTAGTATGAACCTATGAACCTATGTGAAAGTACAGGACATATGTCACATATCGGGCCCATGTACTGTTAAGATATGCTGTGATGTGGTCCTATGGCAGTTCAAGGAACGGTGCATCATATCAATAAGTGTATGTACACCCCCCATAGCCATGGTATGCTCTTATGGTTGTCAGTGTAATAGTACTGGATTGGTCATACATGGTCTGCTGATGTTGAGAGCTGTAAATCAGACATCAGGCATTCACAAATGACATTTGCCCACATTTCATCCCAGGTATGCATTGCTTAAAAACATAGGGACTGTGAGCATTAAGGCTGACATAGCTATTACAGTACTACACATTCAGCAATGGGTTGTACACCTGTGATGTTTGGTGCACAGTACATGACATGCTGCAGAACAGGTGCACAGCAATACTGTGTACATGGGTGTAGTGGTATCCAGGGGAAGGGGCATCACCTAGTGGCACAGCACATGCATCACACACATGTATACTGTTGCTAGCATGGATTGACTATAGCTGCACTGCATGCTGTTGTGTACCATATGTTATGCATGTTGACAGATGGGTAATAGGAAGACTGTGTGTACTATCATTGTGCACCCTCACCTGTGTGTGTGTGTGTGTGTGTGTGTGTGTGTGTGTGTGTGTGTGTGTGTGTGTGTGTGTGTGTGTGTGTGTGTGTGCATCCTGGTGGGTAGTTAGTTTGTCTGTAGGGTCACTCTGGTGAAGTGGAGGGAAGTTGATGCATGTAGGATGCATGTGTGCATGTGTGTGTGCTTGTGTGTGTGGCAATGTATGCACATGTGTGATTGTGGGGTTGTTCATACAGCAGTACCTTCCTTTGGGATTGTGCAGTACATGGACATGGACTGCCTCATTACACACCAGGAATACTTGTCATGCATGTAATCACAGGACAGCTGATAGTATAATAAGATGTGTAGCATGGAACAGGCATTGAAAGGGAAGGTAGACACCAGGTATACCCTTAATATCGCATTCAGCAGAGAGGTGACTGACAACCCACGTATGCAGCACTACAGATGCATTGGAGAATTACTAGTCAACACCAGAGACTGTATCCATATATTGCAGTTGTCACATGATAGGCTGATTGAGCAGCATATCTGGCATGTACTGAGCAATACATACACATGACACTCCAGTGTGTGATATTATGGAGTAAACATAGTAGCCCACACATACTGGGGCCATGCTCATAATGTCCGGACATACACAGGGTGAATACTGAATGACAGCAATTAGGCCATCTAAAACCATTATACACAGGTCAGGCAGGTAATTTAGTAACAGGTCTTGTGTTGTGGACGCTTGTCTAGGCATTTAGAGGACTGATATGTTAATGAGTGGTATCAACGAGTGTACGTTACAAAGTGTGATGCAGGATGGGGAAAGCACAGATGTATACGTGGGACTGTCTGTAAAGTCACGGACAGGTAAGTATTTTGGTGGTGTGTGTGTGTGTGTGTGTGTGTGTGTGTGTGTGTGTGTGTGTGTGTGTGTGTGTGTGTGTGTGTGTGTGTGTGTGTGTGTGTGTGTGTGTACTGTTATGCAATGCTGCACAGGTTATAAAGGGCATTTATTGTTTTCTCCCACAGGTGGTGAGGTGGGCCAGGGTCCCTCCTGCATTCAATCTGATGTTGGTGTCCATACAGACACCGAAAATGATGATAGTACTGTTGAGGCACAGGTGGGATTGTCAGGGGCAAAACAATGCCATCATTTGACATCCCCCTTTTAGCCACCCCAACCCCGCACAAAGTTTCAGTTCCTATACATACCCCATCACCAGTGGCCATAGCGGAGGGACAGCTGGCATTTGGTGGCAGTGTACAGGAAAGTGTGGTAACCATGACTACTGTGTCTGGTCACAGCAGACATAGCTAGATGTCTGTCAGGGCACCACATAGGCAGATGTCCCAGGGTGCTTGTGATAGGTCCACTGGTCATCATGCCCCTGGCAGACGTGACACAGCTGGGACCAGCAGGCGCATGTTTCAGGCTGTCATGGCAGTGCAGGCATGTATGGAACATAACACCAGACAGAGTCTGAGGCTGCGGATGGCTGATCTCACATCTGCAAGTGACATTGCCCGTGAACTGGTTGGTGCCATCCATGCATTAACTGAGTTCATGGATAGATGGTCTGGTGAGATGATAGCCCTCAAACACCATGGTCTGTCCATGGTTGAATGCATGGTGGGAGTGCGGAAACTGGCACGTGGACATAGGGCAGCAACGCCAACAGCTGGCAGTCAATGTGGACATGCTAGGACATCAAAGGGCTCCCGTAGTGGCAGTACCAGCCCTGGCACTGCAGGGGGGGTTGCTGTTCACACCAATGCAGGCCATGAGCACATGGTCCTGGACAATCCCAGGAGGGACCTGGTTCCAGAGGACATTTGTCATCATCAGGCGAGAGTAGCACATCGAGGCCTATACTTGGACATGCCCATGGAACCATGGCAGGCAGAGTTCACGTGTCCATGGCCAGAGGCAGTGAACTGCACACCCTGCCAGGTATGGTCTGCAGCTGTCCATAAACCCTTGTGTAGGGCAGCCACATGGCAGAACTGTGTGCATGTTCCACACACTATACAAACACACCTAGGGCAACCCCATACCTACACACACCACATTACCACACCCAGTTCACCTCATTACACCCCTCACCCACACACATGGTGTCAAATGTATGGCCCACCCACATCCTCTGGCAAACCAACCACACACCCTGTGCATATGATGATATCTGTGCAACATCCCTGTCATCCATACCATTGATGCAGAGACAGGCTATTATAGTTTTGATGCACACTGTGACTGTAATACAGTGTACCACAGTACTGCAGTGTAACATGTTGTAAGGAGTAAAGTGTAATGCATATATGTCAAGTAGAGTAGCCATCCAGCAATGATGCGTTGTAGCTGTTAGTAACACTGTTTGATTGCGGTCTTTATAATGATATCCATTTGTGTTGTAGGTGTACATGTGTCAGCACGAGGATGGTCTGCATTCATATTCCACAACAGGTGTGGCACTGTGGTGACAACATGGCCGTGACATATCTGGGGTACAGTTGAACATGTCACAGGTTTGTATAACAGTTATTGCCTGTGCCACATGGACAGGTGTCCTGCTGGGATGTGTATAATCTGCCACCTGATGTCGACCCATCCACATACATGCACACTCTTACTTGGCAATACTGGGACTAGACCCCTACTTAGGTATGTAGTGATAATGAAGTGTGTGGCTTTCATTGGACACACCACACAGCATTTAGGGTGAGGTGTGTTCCAGGTTACATGTTATATGCAGAACATCCCCAGACATGTACAGTATGCTAATGGGGGATGTAATGGATGTATATGGACAATACATAGTGTGACATACCTTCATATGCACATTAACAGACATGTAACAGGCAGACACACGTCTGAGAGACCTGGGCCTATCACTGCTAACTAACTTAACCATGTCTCCAAATGTGTTACAGGTAGGCTGCACACAGCACATGTATAACTGGCCTGGATTGTGGTATCTGTTATCTGTATGTCTGATGGTGACAGTGGTAACCATAATGTGATACATGGGACATATACTGGGTGCACCTTGGTGTAATGACAGTGAACACAGCACCCACATCCCCCAGTGGATATTGTACTCCCTGAATCCCATGATGACACTGACATACCCACCATCACACATTGGCCAAGACTGCAATACAACCCATTGTATATCCCAACAATGATACTACAGGGATATGCATCTAATGCACATGCCACACGCATTGTAGGGTGTTGCATTGTCATGCCTCACCTATGGGCAGCAACAACACTATCTGTACTACTGTGTGGCAATGGATATTGTAATAGGAGTATGTGGCTTCAGAATCCTGTACTCTACAGATATACGGACATGCACACATATACACACTTGCCAGAACACAATGGGTACCCCATGCCTATCAGCCCATTTGTACAATACTGTTGTGCTGGTACTGCAAAGCTCATGTAGCTGGTATGGAGAGGAGCTTAACAGGGTAAATGTAATGTCCCATATAGTACCAGCCACAAATGACTATGGCAATGGGTGTTGCAGTGGTTGTGAAGGCCCTCATGAAATTCCCAAGTACAGGTGTGCTAACACACAGACACTGCTATACTCAATCATGCACAGATACACATGTGTCAGTACTGGGGTGCATCGCTGCAGGTGGTCATAGCTGTGTACCTAGCTAGTGTCCAAGGAGAGATGGGTTGTGTAGGGGTTGTGTGTACAGTGGCATCCTGCCACCTGCCATGTGGCAGCAGGCAATCTATCAGCAGACACTACTGTGGTGACCCTCAGGGTGAGACTGACATGCATCAGCCAATCCTCCAGGTGCCTCCTGCACATGGCCACTGAGGTGAGCAAGTTGACATGTATGCAACATGCATTACAACACATGGTTAGTATCTGTGATTGGTGACCTGTACCCAAGCATGTTCTGTTGACTTTGTCCATGTAGTGGAGGTACCCATGGCATGTGGTGCATACAGGGTGTTATCTCCTATATGTGCCAGTTCTTACACAGCTGGGCAGAGATGTCAGTATAAATCAAGCTTAGGTTGCTTGTACATATCCCAGCTGGATACCTGCCATCTGCACATCTGTACAGGGACTGACAGTCATCAGCTTGGCAAGTAGCTATGCAGTAGGATGAATGTGGTTGACAGATAGATGTTTGACAACAATATGTATGCCATAACTACATGTCAGAAGTCCTCACTAACATGTGATGTACAGACGGTAGTCTACAGTTACATTCCACATGTCGGATCATTACCCAGTAGGGGTTATATACTGTGACAAAGCTCGCACACCAGGGATACAACAGGGAGGCCTGAGAGTCCAGCTATGCCTGCAGGTGTGCCTGTTGTCAGTACTACATTTAGCACTCTACTCTTGCCAGGGTAAGCACTGTCAAAGTAGTACCACCATGATACACTACATGCCAGTGTGACAGCACATACCCTGGGTTACTACCCCTGTATGTAACACATTCACACAGATAGTGCTGTACAGGCCTCATATACATCTGTGTCCCACACATGACACTCACACCCCTTGCTACTGTAATGACAGCACATAGGCGCATGTATTGTACATGGCATTACATACACTTATTACGATGTTATTACCCTGCTATGTTATTAGACTGTGTGGTTTGAACTGGTTACCAGAGCTAAGCCATACTTAGCAGGTGTCAACACTGCTGCAATATAACAGCTAAGCTGATTTGCGCACTGGTAAGCGAAGCCTACACTGTGTAAGCGCCCCTACGTCTACTCGTAGCTTAGCACTGCTTAGCTTCATGCAAACCCATTCAAACATGTTTAAAGCTTTTCAAAACTGCCTTAACCACTCTGTATCCAACAGCCCTTGTTCTGCCCAGCAACAAAATGAACAGCCCTTGCAGGTCTTGAACCTAGGACCCTGTTCACTATAGTCACAACACTTAAATACTACACCATGACCACTGTGAAGACAGCTATTCTTTTCCAATATATCTGTCAATACACATATTAATTAGTACTGAACAATTGCCTTTACTTCCTCAATTATGTAGTACTTGTTATTAATATGACTGTTGTATCACATATGTTGTTTTACCATAATGTACACATAGATACATACGGTAAGATGCATCTGGGAGGGTATACACAACCGTGAGGTTTACACATGACAGGAATATGGATAAGTACATATAATAGGTTGATATATGTCGACATGTACATACATGTGTATAATAATACATATGTCTATATACACATCTGTATAGTGCAACATATAAATGGCCATGTGTACATCTCTTTGTATGTACACACACACACACACACACACACATATATATATATATATATATATATATATATATATATATATATATATATATATATATATATATATGTAGCTATATATGTATGCAAATCCTATGTGTACAGATATGCCTATTTATGTAGATATATATGTAGATATATATAACTATATGTGCATACATATCTATTCTGATATACCTATTACTGTCAATATATATGCAGATGTCCATAAATATAGGTGCTTATGTATCTCTGTCTGTATATGTGTAGACATATATCGCTGTGTATATCTGAGTGTTTATGTATATATATGTACATATGCATATCCATGTATGTATATGTATATGTGTATATATCTATATAGATATATATGGATAATTATATATACATATATGTTCACCATATGTCCTGAACATGGAGTGGAGCCCTACCTCAGCCTCAGTAGTCCCAACCTCTTAGTGCAAGGGGATGTCAGGTATGTATTGCAGGTATATATGTAGACTATTGCTACTGTGATAGGGGTTGTCTTCACAGACATGTTGTGTGTGGGAGGTTACATCTGCTTTTAACATGTGTGCCATTGGCTACTGACAGACATCCTAAGGACATCATAGTACAGTACCACTGCTAGCACAGCAATGATCCTGTGGACTACAGCAGAGATATGGCCAATAAATGTGGATAGTCTGACACACTCTGGTGAGTCCAGAGGTATACACATAAGCCCTTAGTGTAAGACATGTGGACCAAGCCTGACAATGTGGATGTTAACAGCCATGCAGATGGGTATATCATGTAAATATTGGTATACATTTGCCTCCATAGGTTAGGCATTCACACACCCCTGTCTGTCCTGACACATAATAACCACTGGTACAGAGGTGCCATGGCCACATACTACCCACTAGTTATTGACATACATCTGCACAGCATCCCACAGCTTTGTCCGACATACATGACTGTTATGATGGCCTGGCAGCAGTAAATCTGGCAAGTATCTGGACATAATATCACACTGGGTAAGTACACTAAGCTGCTAGGCATGCAACAAAGCAGTGTGCATGCAGCAGGCAGACTGCCACAACACTGGCCTACATTTCTTAGGGAGCATACACATGTACCTGCATATATAGCAGGCTCTACAGGCATGCCACAACACAGAGTAACAGACACCTGTGTGAAAGTGCATAACCACAACCAATGTGAGCACAGCCACAGACACATATGTAAGCTAGCGTAATATTACAATATGTGGACTATCTGATCAACACCATCCTCATATGTGCCACCTACACACTAACCCTACCTATACTGGGACACTATACAGTGTGGTTCGATGCCTGTCTGTGGTATGGGAGATGCATGTGTTTGGCCCTACAAACATGTAAGCTGATAGGGTAACATACAGTGGAGCAGCATGTTACATCAGATAGAACAGGCCAAGAACAATGACGTCTACCACAGTCTGTACAAAGGTCAAGGTACATATTCACAATACACACACTGTCAACAATCACCATATGTACACAAACCTCAGTACTGTACAAACAACCACAGAATGCCCAGGTTATGTCCTCAAATATAACCCCTACTATACATAACATGTGTAGAAGTCTATCTCTCTGGCTTGTTATCAGATATAATGTCAATAAATGATGGTGTACAGAACATATGCACCTCTTACTGCTTGACATATGTACAATGGTTGACAGAGTTGTGGCTGGAGGTGCAAACACAGGGCCAGTATTGGTATGTTGTTGTGATAACCTCATACATTTACTGTTGTAACAGGGTTTGTTGTGACATATGTCCTATGAGGGATATGAAGTCAGTAACTCTAGGGGCTGTCACCTTGTACTGTCTGCAGTCCTCACACTATGCTTCTGCAGTTCACAGAGAGGTGTTCTGTAAGTAACACAAGAAACAAAAGGCACCACACACTGTCCAGTCTGCAGATAACCCTACAGATGGGGGTTTCTTCAGAAACATAGCACTGTCATGACAGGTATTAAAACATGTAGACCAGCCATATCCACACACACACTGTTAAATCAACATTAATCCAAATGCAGAATAGTAACACTTACAGTCTCTAGTCATGTCAGGCACATCCCCCTCCTGTGTGTTGGCCTGTTTCCACAGTGTATGTTGTTAGAGGTGAATCCCCAATCCATCTCTAATGCTGTTTGCCAAACACCAAATCTAGGTCCTGCTCACAGTAAATGAAAAGGCCCAACACCAACATGATGTTCCTAGATACTGGGGTGTGTTTCCATGCAATTAGCTATGGGAATGTTACCACAGCTGTTCCACATGCAATCAGCTAGAAAAGGGCTGTGATTCGTGCAGAGGCATTCAGCTGTTCATGAGCATCATTTGCAAAATACATGCTGCTGCCTAAGCAAAGCAGTTGTAGTTCTCCACATCCACCAGGGAGGGAGTGAGAGAGGCAGACAGAGGCAAAGATAAGTCAGGGAGGGGGTGGGAGAGTAAAACCTAAGCATGTTTGTGTCACACACCTACCAGTATAGGGTATCAAACCCCTATACTGACTATGTATTGCTATCACATGTCTATGCAGTTATTGGATGTGTCACATAGCTCACATGTTGAGGAGCTTTCCAAACATTTATGTGATGGTGAGTGACATCTGCAACAGTGATATGGTAGTGATATGGTAGGTGTAGTACATGTGCCTGTCCGCACGGACAGGTGTCAGCATCAACACAGCCACACTCTTTCAGGGACTCACAAATATTGACACACTTGGCAGGGTCAGGAATATACCTCCTCACTAGTTAGTACAATGCAGTACTGTGCAGGTATCACATGCACCACAGGAGTTATCTGGAGGTTATATGGGCAAAGGGTATGTGGAGGTGTCTGACATCAGACAGCATGCTTCAGTATGCCAATGGGGGTTGTAGTGCATGTGAATGTGATCAAAAGCATGATACACCACACACACAGACACAGGGTGCCAGTACTGACATGCATGCGTGCATTGCTTCACGGGTGCACAGTGGTTGACTGTGCTAAAAGGCTATACAAGGCTAGGTGAAGGGTACACCCTGGTATTAGGCCACATGATAATGGTCTGCAGTGTGGCTCAGGGGTATTGTGTCTGGATTGGCCCACACAGGTGGGTATTGTGCTCATTATCCAGTCACCTGGGTAACAATTGTGTGTGGCCATTGCTGTTCGATGCTTGCCATGTATGTGTTCTTTAATCCATGACATGGATGCTGTCTGGGATGTGCACACATCCCACATGCATGTACAGTGACATGTGGAACTGTACCTGGGGTGTCTGGCCCATGTTGTGTACATAGATTGTTATAATCAGATGTGCCTGTCCTGGCCTCATGTGCTGGGAAGAGGTAATGGACAACAGGTTAACCCTGCACCTACATTGATAGCATGATACAGGTATTCCTTGGTGTCAGTGGCATCTGTCCATACAGGGCATGTGTATAAGGCATGGTATGTCCTTTGTGGGTCGCATTTGATGGCTTCACAGGTGTTGCAGGCATCCAGTGGGGAGCATAGTGAAGGCACACTGTCTGCATGTACGTGCATATTTTACTGATGGACAGGGTGCCATGCCCTCTGTCGTCCACTGCAATCACTCCATGGTTACTATCTGTGGGCAATATGCAGAGTACTGCCAACATAGCAGTTTTTGCCTAGGGAAGTGTGTTTGTGTATGAGACATGGGTTGAGAGTGTTCTCTGTGTAAGACAAGTGTTGCTAACATTGTTCACCAGGTCTTGATGTCACATATAGGGGTATGGATGGCCACCTCAGCTTTTCGGCTATTTCACATCTGTTATCCTTGTAAGGTGGACATTGTGACATATAATAGGGCCAATATATAAGAAATTTGCAAAGCCTGCTCCACAATGAGTCCAGTTGTTACACACTCATAGCCACCTCCACACAGAATATGAATGACAAACACAAAAACACAGACAGAGACACACACCTGCCATGTCTGGGATCAGGTCTCCTACCTAACTAGTTTATTACACTACAGCATTACGCAGTTATAGGACGTGCCACAAAGATTACTGGAGTATGCCTTTCCCAAAGGTGTATTGCACAGTGAATGACATCAGCAGGTTTGCCAAAGTAGGGCATTGAAATGTAGTGAGTGTGACTAGCCTAAAAAGCATTGCTCCCTACACAGGCATAGAAACACACACACAAATATCCACACTTGCCATGTGTGGGAATGGAATCCCTACCAATGTACTATATCACACTACGGCATTACACTGTTATAGGACGTGCCATGGAGATTAGTTAAGTACTCCTTCCTCAAAGGTGTATTTCACAGTGAATGACATCAGCAGGCTTGCCAAAGTAGGTTATTTGAAATGTAGTGAGTGTGACCAGCCTAAAATGCATTGCTCCCTACACAAACAAAGAAACACACACACAAACAGCCACACTTTCCATGTGTGGGACTAGAACCTCTACCAAAGTACTATATCACACTACAGCATTACACTGTTATAGGATGTGCCACAGCGATTACTGGAGTACTCTTTCCCCAAAGGTGTATTTTGCAGTGAATTACATCAGCAGCCCTGCCAAAGTGGGGCATTTCAATTCTAATGTGTGTGACTAGCCTAAAAAGCATTGCTCCCTACACAGAGACACACACACACACACACACACACACACACAGACACACACACACACATAAACTAACTAGTTTATCACACTATAGCATCATGTAGTTATAGGACACACCATGGAGATTACTGGGTTACACCTTTCCCAAAGGTGCATTGCACAGTGAATGACATCAGCAGGTTTAAAGTAGGCAATGATTGAATAAATGTGTGTTGACTAGCCTAAAAAGCATTGCTCCCTACACAGGCATAGAAACACACACACAAATATCCACACTTGTCATGTGTGGGAATGGAATCCCTACCAATGTACTATATCACACTACGGCATTACTGTTATAGGACGTGCCATGGAGATTAGTTAAGTACTCCTTCCTCAAAGGTGTATTTCACAGTGAATGACATCAGCAGGCTTGCCAAAGTAGGGCATTTGAAATGTAGTGAGTGTGGCCAGCCTAAAATGCATTGCTCCCTACACAAACAAAGAAACACACACACAAACAGCCACACTTTCCATGTGTGGGACTAGAACCTCTACCAAAGTACTATATCACACTACAGCATTACACTATTATAGGATGTGCCACAGCGATTACTGGAGTACTCTTTCCCCAAAGGTGTATTTTGCAGTGAATCACATCAGCAGCCTTGCCAAAGTGGGGCATTTCAATTGTAATGTGTGTGACTAGCCTAAAAAGCATTGCTCCCTACACAGAGACACACACACACAGTTGTCATGTCTTGGATTAGAACTCCTACCTAACTAGTTTATCACACTACAACATTACACAGTTATAGGACGCGCCATGGTGATTACTGGGCAACACTTTTCCCAAAGGTGTACTTCACAGTGAATGACATCAGCAGCCTTGCCAAAGTAGGGCATTTGAATTGCATTGAGTGGGACTAGCCTAAAAAGCATTGCTCCCTACACAGACAGAGACACACACACATATTTGCTATGCCTGGGATTAGAACTCCTACCTAACTAGTTTATCACACTACAGCATTATGCAGTTATAGGACTCGCCATGGAGATTATTGGGTTGCATCTTTCCCAAAGGTGTATTTCACAGTGAATGACATCAGCAGCCTTGTCAAAGTGGGGCATTTGAATTGTAGTGAGTGTGACTAGCCTAAAAAGCATTGCTCCCTACACACACACACACACACACACACACACACACACACACACACACACACACACACACACACACACACACACACACACACACACACACCCAAAGGTGTATTTCATGAATGATGATCACAGCCTTCACACAGTAGGGCATTTGAATTGTAGTGAGTGTAACTACCCTAAAAAGCATTGCTCCCTACACAGATACACACACACACACACACACACACACACACACACACACACACACACACACACACACACACACACAGTTGTCATGTCTGGGATTAGAACTCCTACCTAACTAGTTTATCATACTACAGCATTACGCAGTTATAGGACACACCATGGCAATTACTGGGCTACACCTTTCCCAAAGGTGTATTTCACAGTGAATGACATCAGCAGCCTTGCCACAGTAGGGCATTTGAACTGTAGTGAGTGTAACTAGGCTAAAAAGCATTGCTCCTTACACAGACAGAGACACACAAACACACAGTTGCCATGTTTGGGATTAGAACTCCTACCTAACTAGTTTATCACACTAAGGCATTATGCAGTTATAGGATTCGCCACGGAGATTATTGGGCTATATCCTTCCCAAAGGTGTATTTCACAGTGAATGACATCAGCAGGCTTGCCAAAGTAGGGCATTTGAATTGCAGTGAGTGTGACTAGCCTAAAAAGCATTGCTCCCTACACAGACAAAGACACCCACAGTTGCCATATCTGGGATTAGAACTCCTTCCTAACTAGTTTATCACACTACAGCATTACACAGTTTTAGGGCGCACCACAGAGATTACTGGGCTACTCCATTCCAAAAGGGGTATTTTAAAGTGGGTGACATCAGCAGGCTTGTCATACTAGGGCTATGGGGAGGGCAGTGAGTGTGCATGGGCCATAACCCATTCATCTAGAGGTTGACACACCACATGCAGGCACATGCAGGGTTATATTCTGCAGGTACGTGTATACAGCTGCTAGATTACTACTGCCTTGTACAGTCATGTTGCACAGCTAGCACTTGCACCACATAGTCTGTAATGCTGACATTTACCTGTGGCTAATTTCTACAGTAAGTGACATTTATACATCATGTTTTTGTAGCCATTTGACTGCATGCTGGGTGGGATAGGCCTCATGATGGATGGCTCTTTGTCACAGTCACTCTCTTCCACACATCTCTATATGTCTACTTTTGTCATGTTATAGTGTGTTGTCCTTGGATATATGTCTGTATTCATATCCAATGTGTGTGCAAAGCATGACTGTTGCATGCTGAGGAGTGTATGCACTAACGCCTGCAACTGTTAGATATGTATGGTCCACTGTTGTTTGTAGACATGGGCTTCATTTGTTTAAGTGTGTGAGCATACCCAGTATGACCTTTCAGTATGTTGTCTGACATTGCCTTCATTTCTCTAAATATGTGAGCATGCCCAGTATGCCCTTCTCTATTGAATGTGTGGATCCATTCCAGGTTGTTTGTACTCCAGTGCAGACATTTGTGCTGTACACCTACAGGCAGCAAACTGTTTCTGCAGGGTATCTGTAGATCATTTGGCAATATGGGGTCAAACTGTGCAAGGGATAGTGTGTACTGTAGGTGATTGTGTCTGTGCTGCTTCTGCTATATAGTACTGGAGTTAGCTGAGATATTCAGACATGTGTACTGTTATATATACACTGTGATGTTTTATGTCCTCAAGTACTGTGAGGCAGACATTCTTGCTCACAGTGATGTCCTGGGGAACAAGCATGAATGCAGCAGTGTCCAGTATTGTGGGCAAACGCCTCCATATTCATGGAAAGTTATGCCATTATGGAGGGGGACCTGCAGACACTTACTGCTGGGTGTGTGTATCCAGTTCAGCACCTTGGTATAGTGCTGGCAGAGGATCCCATACTTGTACATTCATTGACATGACAGTATGGCCTTATCTCACTGTGGCAATACCTCACAGCTGTGCAGATTCACACAGGTTACCCAGAGGCAGGGGCCATAAGTCAGGGCATTACCCCTATTGTGGTGTACGAGCAGGTTTGTAGGCACCCATTTATGTATTTACAGCCAGGGATAGTGTGTGCACATGGCTGTATGTCAGACCTTGTACATTCCATGCTACCCATGCTCCCACTCCCTCTCTATTATTCTATCCTCTTCCATACGTTATGCATACATTCTCTGATACTTTCCCTAAGGTTATCACCTCATCACAGCTGTGTTTTGGTGTTGGTTCACAGTTTATGCAGTGGGTCATGGTGGACATGTTACTGTGGTTTGTCCACATGGTCTTGCATATGGGTTATGTGGAGTATATTATGTTATTATTTGGGTGTCCATGACATAATATCCATTGGCAGTACGTGTGCGACACAGGCTGTTGGCAGAGGCCTGTAGGCCATTTGGTGGTGATGCAGGCCAACTGTGGTAGGCCATTGCATTCTGTCAGTCCTACAATCCCAGACCACCATACAGTATATTCCCCTGGGGTGACAGGGTAGGTGTGCTAGGTGTTCAAGCCAATACTTTCTATCAGTATTGATCAGGTGGTGTGGATACTGGCAGGGTGCTACCTACAATTAGGGATACACCTGCATGGGACACCTGCACTGCATGCTGCATTCTTTCGCTATTGCCATATACAGGTGGGGGTCATATTGTACCCATTCCCAACAGCAAGGATACGACCAGAGAGGTACCTGTGGGTGATGTTTGGGTGAGCTGGGTGCATGTGTGCTATGGACACTACTTGCATCTGACCCACAGATATGCATGGGGCATTCCAGTTATGCTGGCATGTGCAAGTACATCAGCTGTTTCCCAATACATCAGTCCTATCATCTCTGTGATCTGCAAGTGTTCGGGCAGATGACACCGATATTCCCTACTACAGGCCCAGATAATGTGATGCATACCTGTATGTACAATTCCAAGGGTGTGTCCATTTCACAGTTACACATGTCTTGGGTACTTTCCCTGTGTACTGCTTGTATATCTAGCCCGACAGCTATGCCATGTCAATCTTTCAAATGGTGACACATATTACCACCATACATTTACAATGGCTTACCGCTAGCATGTAAATCCAAAACCAGAGCGCAATGGGCTAACAGAGTGAATGAGAAGCTGTTTTTTAAAAAAACTCAGCTTTATTACGCACTACACAGTAAACTCATTAATGCCTTTATTAAACAACTCATGTTTTCGTCCACACAACTCGGACTTCATCAGATAATCAATTAATTACTATAATTATGTCTTATATAGCACAACCAAAATCAACAGACCAATAGGGTTCTATAGTAACAATTTAAAATGCACTAATCAACATTCTTATTGGGCTCATAAATATTAATCAACTATATATATATTTAAATACAAAAAGTTTTTTTTAAAAAATAATTATGTATTATAAAATACTTTATAAAAACATTAAAACTTATAACATTTGTAAATATTGAAAAGGAAGTATTTTATAAAGGGATTAAAATGTTTATGCAGGTAATGCTTGTGAAACAAAAAAAAAACTATTCTAAGGGAACTAACACCATCTACTGTCATAAATAAATATTACAACTATCACATCTTGGTAGCCCTTAGTTTCAATAATGGCAGTATAGAAAAATAATCATTTAACCCTTGGAATTTACCTGCTTCCAGGGTTATTTGCCACCATAATTTTTTATATTCTATTTGTTCTTCCCAAGGGCCACCTCTAATATCTATCTTAATTTGTTCCAACACTAAGAAGAAGAACTTGTAACCTTCACAAACTCTAGAGTGATTATATAATGCATTTGTTTCTTTTGCTTTAGATATCTCATATATATGTTCATATATTCTTCTTCTTAATGTTCTCTCCATTTTACCCATGTAAAACGATTTACATTTTTGACATATCACAAGATATACCAACCCCTTTGTGTCACAACAATAATGCCCTTTACTCCTTATCCACCTATTTCTACTTTCCAAACAGATTTCCCCTTCATTAATAATATATTCACATTGATTACATCTCCTACATTTGAAGGTTCCTAATTTCCTTTTTCCATCCAGCAAAACGTTTTTTTCATTGAGACTATTACAAACTCAATTGTTCTTATTTTCCAACATTTTTTCTTATACAATAGGAATTCTTAGACCACTTTCAGTACAAACTTAGATATGTCTTCCACATCTGTAAGGGAAATAAATCTTTCCCATTCCCTACACTGTAAAAGGAATATAGTAAAAGGACAATTTGTTAGAGGATGTCGTATGACCAGCTTGGATGCAGACTTTATTAAAGAATGTCATTTACTTGAGAAAATGTTTATGGATAGAGGATACCCTAACGATTTGGTCAAAAATATTAGGATGGAGGTGGAAAAAGGTAGGGAAAATAAATTTAGACCCATTAAGGGGGTAACAAATGATAATCAAAAAGAAAGGAATGAAGGTGGAAATAGGGAAGTAAACAATCCTAATGAATTCCAACAAGCCCTTCTATTGGAATATAATGCAATTAATTATAATGCTAGATTAATTTTCCAGAGGGAATGGGAAAGATTTATTTCCCTTACAGATGTAGAAGAAATATCTATGTTTGCACCGAAAGTGGTCTATAAGAATTCCTATAGTATAAGAAAAATGTTGGAAAATAAGAACAATCGAGTTTGTGATAGTCTCAATGAAAAAAAAATTTTGCTGGATGGAAGAAGGAAATTAGGAACCTTCAAATGTGGGAGATGTAATCAATGTGAAAATATTATTAATGAATGGGAAATCTATTTGGTAAGCAGAAATAGGTGGATAAGGAGTAAAGGGCATTATTGTTGTGACACAAAGGGGTTGGTATATCTTGCGATATGTCAAAAATGTAAATCGTTTACGTGGGTAAAACGGAGAGAACGTTAAGAAGAAGAATATATGAACGTATATATGAGATATCCAAAGCAAAAGATACAAATGCATTATATAAGCACTCTAGAGTTTGTGAAGGTTACAAGTTCTTCTTCTTAGTGTTGGAACAAATTAAGAGAGATATTAGAGGTGGCCCTTGGGAAGAACAAATAGAATATAAAGGATTATGGTGGCAAATAACCCTGGAAGCAGGCAAATTCCCAGGGTTAAATGATTATTTTTCTATACTGCCATTATTGAAACTAAGGGCTACCAAGATGTGATGGTTGTAACATTTATTTATGATAGTAGATGGTGTTAGTTCCCTTAGAATAGGTTTTTTTTGTTTGTTTCACAAGCATTACCTGCATAAACATTTTAATCTCTTTATAAAAGACTTCCTTTTCAATATTTACAAATGTTATAAGTTTTAATGTTTTTATAAAGTATTTTATAATACATAATTATTTTTTTAAAAAAAAAATTTTTGTATTTAAATATATATATATATATAGTTGATTAATATTTATGAGCCCAATAAGAATGTTGATTGGTGCATTTTAAATTGTTACTATGGAACCCTATTGGTCTGTTTATTTTGGTTGTGATATATAAGACATAATTATAGTAATTAATTGATTATCTGATGAAGTCCGAGTTGTGTGGATGAAAACGCGAGTTGTTTAATAAAGGCATTAATGAGTTTACTGTGTAGTGCATAATAAAGCTGAGTTTTTTTAAAAAAAACAGCTTCTCGTTCACTCTGTTAGCCTGTTGCGCTCTGTTTTTGGATTTACTTGTGACTTTTGAGTGCTTTTCGCCATTCATTCTTGGTCTGGTTAGTGAAATGGGCTATGGAGAGAGCTTCCCCGATGAGTAACAAGGGGCAGGAAGAGCTGGGTCAATCACGTAAGCTGATTGGTCAGCTCACTGAATTGATTGACTTACTCACACCGCTTTGCCATTCCTTGGTGGGAGGTCGCACAAATGCTTTAAATGCTTCAGGAAGTGAAACCGAAGAGTTTTCTGGTCATAAACATAAAAGGAAAAAGGAGCTTATAGGTGATAATCTTGATGCCGGCGACCTGGACGAACTGAATGGTCTTACTTTTAACCCAGCGTCCACACCGAGGATCTTTGGTAATGGAGCGGATAATATTGAAGCAGGAAACGCTAACTCAGCTGAAATTGTGAATAGATCTAAAGTGCCGACATTTAGCCAGGCACTTCCAGGTACTGTTCATGATATTCAACAAAAAGAGACATTTGAATGGTTGAAAGTAAACTATTGTTTTAAAATGGACAATGGAGGTCCTTATGGGCCGCCTAATGGGGATTCCTATTCGATTAAACTGGACAAAATTTCTAAATTAATGTTTAAATATAGATCGCTTAGCATTGAAAATGCATATCTTATGGAATGTTTAAATAGGAATGTAGTCCCGAAAGGGCTAAGGGTGTGCAAATACCCTAACAATGTACAGATGGGCTCTGTTTTTCATAATGAGTTACTGGAAGTTTTTAATAAATGTGGACTTGATGTTCTAAAATTAATTATTAAAGAGAATGTCAGAAAACAGGATATTTTTTAAAAAGAAACAGATGAGTTGGATATATATATTAAAGAAGATCTTATTTTTGGGATAAAGGAAGAAAAGGATAGGTACTTTAAAATAAGGAATGATATCGATGCCAAATGTAATGATTTAATTAATAGGAAAATAAATAAATTAAAGAGAGATATGCAGGATTACAAGAATAAAGTCAGTTACCCTAAACCACCATATATGAAGTGGGATACTTATGGACCCAATATTAAAGGTCAAGATAACAGTCAAATCAATGAGGAGAAGTTTAATGGATGGAATGGTTTTGATTACAATTAAGAATTCCCACCATTAAATAGGGAGGAAGGATTTAGTAACAAACAGCGACATAGGAATGGAAATTTTCAGATGGGGGGGAGGGAGGGGGAGATATTAGATATTTATACCCCACGCCCTAAGGTAACAGATTCCAATCATGAAGAAATAGTAGTTGAAGGTTTTAAAAGTACCTATAATGATTTTTCTATTTATAACTTTAGTAACATATCTTTGACTAAGGAGCATTTTAGTCTTTTATGTAAAGGGCTGAAATATATACCTTACATAAAGGGAGATCTAACAAGAACATTGCTGGATATTAAGCTGTTTTTAAGGAAGGTAAACTTGGAAATTTTATTTTCAAAGAATAATATAAAAAATATAACTCATGATAATCAAGGTTTGGTATGTAAAACCACTTTTAACCCCCTGCTGCATCCCCAACTAAGGAACCTAGAAACTATTTTGGAGAAAGAAGTGAGAAATACACAAAAGAAAATTAAATACAAAACTAACCTTAGTAAAGAGTAGAATGAGATCCTGGACAAGTTGAAAAATAATTTTCAAATTAGAATTATGAAACCTGACAAGGGTGGGGGGATTGTCATTATGGAAAATATATATTATGAAGGGAAAATGAACCAAATGCTTAGGGATGAAGCGAAATATACCTGTGTTTCAAAAAATGAAGTTAATTTGGCATACCATAAAATAGACATGGTATTAAACTATATGTTATATGAAGAAGTCATAGACAATAAAACATTTAGTTTTTTTGAATGTAGTGAAACCTAAGATCCCTATAATTTTTGGTATCCCTAAAATTCATAAAAATTCTGAGGACCCCCCACTCAGGCCTATAGTATTGGCAGATGGATCCAAAACACTACCATTGACAAAATATGTGGATTCTAAGACTAAACATATCTGGGTGAATAATAAAGTTATACTCAAAGATTCTTGGGATCTATTAAGAGAAATTACACCCAAATTATACTCTGATAATTTAATATTTGTTACTACTGATATAGTTGATTTTTTTTCATGTATACCTTATGGGACAGGTATCCAAATGTTTGAAGATATTGTGTTCCAGGTTAAGAAATTGACCCATAATGAAAAGGTAGTAAGTATAGGACTTATGGAGATGGTCCTTAAATATAATTTTTTGTTTTTTAATGGAGAATTTTTTCAGCAAATCCAAGGGGTGTCTATGGGTGCAGCTTGTGCCCCTACATTTGCAAATTTAGTTTTGGCAAAGTGGAAGGAGAAATTTGTTCTACATTCTAAGTTCAACACCTGCTGGGTCTTATACCATAGATTTTTGGATGACATAGTAATATTCTGGACAGGAGGTTATGATAAATTCATAGAATTTATCGACTATATAGGTAATACAACTAATTTTCTTAAATTTACCTATAAGACATCATATGACACCCTTCAATATTTGGATGTGGAAATTTACAAGTTAGATAAGAAATTTGAAACCAGAATTTATAGAAAAACAACATTTTGTAATTCTTTTCTTCATTATAACAGTGCACATCCTTTACACTGTAAAAGGAATATAGTAAAAGGACAATTTGTTACAGGATGTCGTATGACCAGCTTGGATGCAGACTTTATTAAATAATGTAATTTACTTGAGAAAATGTTTATGGATAGAGGATACCCTAATGATTTGGTCAAAAATATTAGGATGGAGGTGGAGAAAGGTAGGGAAAATAAATTTAGACCCATTAAGGGGGTAACAAATGATAATCAAAAGGAAAGGAATGAAGGTGGAAATAGGGAAGTAAACAATGCTAATGAATTCCAACAAGCCCTTTTATTGGAATATAATGCAATTAATTATAATGCTAGAGAAATTTTCCAGAGGGAATGGGAAAGATTTATTTCCCTTACAGATGTGGAAGAAATATCTAAGTTTGTACCGAAAGTGGTCTATAAGAATTCCTATAGTATAAGAAAATGTTGGAAAATAAGAACAATGAGTTTGTAATAGTCTCAATGAAAAAAACTTTTTGCTGGATGGAAGAAGGAAATTAGGAACCTTCAAATGTGGGAGATGTAATCAATGTGAATATATTATTAATGAAGGGGAAATCTATTTGGAAAGTAGAAATAGGTGGATAAGGAGTAAAGGGCATTATTGTTGTGACACAAAGGGGTTGGTATATCTTGCGATATGTCAAAAATGTAAATTGTTTTATGTGGGTAAAACGAAGAGAACATTAAGAAGAAGAATATATGAACATATATATGAGATTTCCAAAGCAAAAGATACAAATGCATTATATAAGCACTCTAGAGTTTGTGAAGGCTACAAGTTCTTCTTCTTAGTGTTGGAACAAATTAAGAGAGATATTAGAGGTGGCCCTTGGGAAGAACAAATAGAATATAAAGAATTATGGTGGCAAATAACCCTGGAAGCAGGCAAATTCACAGGGTTAAATGATTATTTTTCTATACTGCCATTACTGAAACTAAGGGCTACCAAGATGTGATGGTCGTAATATTTATTTATGATAGTAGATGGTGTTAGTTCCCTTACAATAGTTTTTTTTTTTTCACAAGCATTACCTGCATAAACATTTTAATCTCTTTATAAAAGACTTCCTTTTCAATATTTACAAATGTTATAAGTTTTAATGTTTTTATAAAGTATTTTATAATTCATTATTATTTTTATAAAACAACTTTTTTGTATTTAAATATATATATAGTTGATTAATATTTATGAGCCCAATAAGAATGTTGATTAGTGCATTTTAAATTGTTACTATGGAACCCTATTGGTCTGTTGATTTTGGTTGTGATATATAAGACGTAATTATAGTAATTAATTGATTATCTGATGAAGTCTGAGTTGTGTGGACGAAAATGCGAGTTGTTTAATAAAGGTGTTAATGAGTTTACTGTGTAGTGCGTAATAAAGCTGAGTTTTTTTAAAAAAACAGCTTCTCATTCACTCTGTTAGCCCATTGTGCTCTGTTTTTGGATTTACTTGTGACTTTTGAGTGCTTTTCACCGTTCATTCTTGGTCTGGTTAGTGGAACGGGCTATGGAGAGAGCTTCACCGATGAGTAACAAGGGGCAGGAAGAACTGGGTCAATCACGTAAGCTTATTGGTCAGCTCACTGAATTGATTGACTTACACCGCTTTGCCATTCCTTGGTGGGAGGTTGCACGAATGCTTTAAATGCTTCAGGAAGTGAAACCGAAGAATTTTCTGGTCATAAACATAAAAGAAAAAAGGAGCTTATAGGTGATAATCTTGATGCCGGTGACCTGGACGAACCAAATGGTCTTACTTTTAACCCAGCGGCCACACCGAGGATCTTTGGTAATGGAGCAGATAATATTGAAGCTGGAAACGCTAACTTGGCTGAAATTGTGAATAGAGCTAAAGCGCCGACATTTAGCCAGGCACTTCCAGGTACTGTTCATGATATTCAACAAAAAGAGACATTTGAATGGTTGAAAGTATACTATTGTTTTAAAATGGACAATGGAGGTCCTTATGGGCCGCCTAATGGGGATTCCTATTTGATTAAACTGGACAAAATTTCTAAATTAATGTTTAAATATAGATCGCTTAGCATTGAAAATGCATATCTTATGGAATGTTTAAATAGGAATGTAGTCCCGAAAGAGCTAAGGGTGTGCAAATACCCTAACAATGTACAGATGGGCTCTGTTTTTCATAATGAGTTACTGGAAGTTTTTAATAAATGTGGACTTGATGTTCTAAAATTAATTATTAAAGAGAATGTCAGAAAAAATGATATTTAAAAAAAAGAAATAGATGAGTTGGATGTGTGCTCCATGAACTCAATGAGGAATTAAACCCGCAGTTAGGGCAGCTGTTTAATCTTAGCCTCACCTCAGGATACGTACCCAAGGAGTGGCGTACGGCAACGGTGGTCCCACTTCACAAAAGAGGTGCCTCCACCGACCCCGGAAACTACCGTCCCATCAGCTTGACAAGCCTGGTCTGCAAAGCTATGGAGAGGATCATAACGGAACTCATAAATAAAGACATAGGGGACTTGCAGACATTGGATCCAACCCAGTTTGGCTTTGTCAAGGGCAGATCATGCCTTTTAAACTTGGTTGACTTTTTTGAAACAGTCACCAAGGCCATTGACGAGGGCAAGGCAGTCCACACAGCCTACCTTGACCTGGCAAAGGCTTTTGACACAATACCCCACTTGGGTATCATTGAAAAACTCACCAGCTTAAATGTAAACCCATACGTCACAAGATGGGTTGCAAACTGGCTAAATGACAGAACCCACAGGGTCAGAGTTGCTGGCACCATGTCCGACTCAAAGTCTGTCACAAGTGGTGTCCCACAGGGCTCAGTCCTGGGCCCACTCTTGTTCGGCATCTACTTTTCAGAAGTACAAGCAAACACAGGAGGATTATGGCTGACAAAGTTTGCAGATGACTGCAAACTGGGCACCATAGTTGAAAACCCATCTGACACAGATATCCTCCAGAAGGGTCTCATAGAGATGGATAACTGGTACCAGAACCATGGCCTAAAGTTAAACGCCAAAAAATGCATAGTCATACCCTTCGGGAAAAACAAGGTTACCCCCAGTTACCATATAGGTGGCAATCCACTAAGCACAGAAGAGGTTATCAGGGATCTGGGGACCCAGGTTGACAGTAACCTTTCGTTTGACACTCACGTTGCCAAAGTAGTTAGGAAGACCTTCTACATTGCCCACCTGATCATGAAGGGATTCATATCTAGATCAAGGGAAGTCATCGTTCCCCTGTACTCATCACTCATCAGACCAATGATTGAGTACAATGCCCCATTCGGAATGTATCTGACCTGGCACCTGCAGCAATTGGAAAGGCCCCAAAAGTTCCTCACCAAAAGGATAAAGGGTCTCAAAAATATGTCTTATGCTGCCCGCCTGAAGGAACTCCAGCTCTATTCAGTCGCTTACCGTCTGCTCAGAGGTGACCTGTGCCTGACATACAAGGCCATGTCCAACCCGGAATTAATGAACATGCTTCACCTAAAAAAATCTAAATCCATCAGAACTACAAGGGCAAGAGACTTAAACCTTAACACGGCTATTGATAGGACGTGCTGGAGGGACAGATTCATCACTCAGAGACTCCCTATGCTGTGGAACAGAATCCCGGTACATGTGAGGCAGAGCACCTCGCTGGCTTTGTTCAAGAGAAATCTTGACCAATGGATGGGAGATCGCAGGTATACCCCAGGGATATCCCCAGTGTCACTGATTGACAGAGGCACAGCAACATAATGGGCATAGTATCCTTCAAACTAAAGGGGTGACGAGAGCCACAAAACTCTGGGCTAGGCTTATAAATGCCCTAGGGCAGATAGCCTAGTATGAACCTATGAACCTATATATATATATTAAAGAAGATCTTATTTTTGGGATAAAGGAAGAAAAGGATAAGTACTTAAAAATAAGGAATGATATTGATGCCAAATGTAATAATTTAATTAATAGGAAAATGAATAAATTAAAGAGAGATATGCAGGATTACGAGAATAAAGTCAGTTACCCTAAACCACCATATATGAAGTGGGATACTTATGGACCCAATATTAAAGGTCAAGATAACAGTCATATCAATGAGGAGAAGTTTAATGGATGGAATGGTTTTGATTACAATCAAGAATTCCCACCATTAAATAGAGAGCAAGGATTTAGTAACAAGCAGCGACATAGGAATGGAAATTTTCAGATGGAGGGGGGAGATATTAGATATTTATACCCCACACCCTAAGGTAACAGATTCCAATCATGAAGAAATAGTAGTTGAAGGTTTTAAAAGTACCTATAATGATTTTTCTATTTATAACTTTAGTAACATATCTTTGACTAAGGAGCATTTTAGTCTTTTATGTAAAGGGCTGAAATAGATACCTTACATAAAGGGAGATCTAACAAGAACATTGTTGGATATTAAGCTGTTTTTAAGGAAGGTAAAGTTGGAAATTTTATTTTCAAAGAATAATATAAAAAATATAACTCATGATAATCAAGGTTTGGTACGTAAAACCGCTTTTAACCCCCCGCTGCATCCCCAACTAAGGAACCTAGAAACTATCTTGGAGAAAGAAGTGAGAAATACACAAAAGAAAATTAAATACAAAACTAAGCTTAGTAAAGAGGAGAATGAGATTCTGGACAAGTTGAAAAATAATTTTCAAATTAGAATTATGAAACCAGACAAGGGTGGTGGTATTGCCATTATGGAAAATATATATTATGAAGGGAAAATGAACCAAATACTGAGGGATGAAGCAAAATATGCCTGTGTTTCAAAAAATGAAGTTAATGTGGCATACCATAAAATAGACATGGTATTAAATGATATGTTATATGAAGAAGTCATAGTCAATAAAACGTTTAGTTTTTTGAATGTAGTGAAACCTAAGAACCCTATAATTTTTGGTATCCCTAAAATTCATAAAAATTCTGAGGACCCCCCCACTCAGGCCTATAGTATTGGCAGATGGATTCAAAACACTACCATTAGCAAAATATGTGGATTCTAAGACTAAACATATCTGGGTGAATAATAAAGTTATACTCAAAGATTCTTGGGATCTATTAAGAGAAATTACACCCAAGTTATACTCTGATAATTTAATATTTGTTACTATTGATATAGTTGATCTTTTTTCATGTATACCTTATGGGACAGGTATCCAAATGTTTGAAGATATTGTGTTCCAGGATAAGAAATTGACCCATAATGAAAAGGTAGTAAGTATAGGACTCATGGAGATGGTCCTTAAATATAATTTTTTGGTTTTTAATGGAGAATTTTTTCAGCAAATCCAAGGGGTGTCTATGGGTGCAGCTTGTGCCCCTACATTCGTAAATTTAGTTTTGGCAAAGTGGGAGGAGAAATTTGTTCTACATTCTAAGTTCAACACCTGCTGGGTCTTATACCGTAGATTTTTGGATGACATAGTAATATTCTGGACAGGAGGTTATGATAAATTCATAGAATTTATCGACTATATAGGTAATACAATTAATTTTCTTAAATTTACCTATAAGACATCATATGACACCCTTCAATATTTGGATGTGGAAATTTACAAGTTAGATAAGAAATTTGAAACCAGAATTTATAGAAAAACAACATTTTGTAATTCTTTTCTTCATTATAACAGTGCACATCCTTTACACTGTAAAAGGAATATAGTAAAAGGACAATTTGTTAGAGGATGTCGTATGACCAGCTTGGATGCAGACTTTATTAAATAATGTAATTTACTTGAGAAAATGTTTATGGATAGAGGATACCCTAACGATTTGGTCAAAAATATTAGGATGGAGGTGGAAAAAGGTAGGGAAAATAAATTTAGACCCATTAAGGGGGTAACAAATGATAATCAAAAGGAAAGGAATGAAGGTGGAAATAGGGAAGTAAACAATCCTAATGAATTCCAACAAGCCCTTTTATTGGAATATAATGCAATTAATTATAATGCTAGAGAAATTTTCCAGAGGGAATGGGAAAGATTTATTTCCCTTACAGATGTGGAAGAAATATCTAAGTTTGTACCGAAAGTGGTCTATAAGAATTCCTATAGTATAAGAAAAATGTTGGAAAATAAGAACAATCGAGTTTGTAATAGTCTCAATGAAAAAAACTTTTTGCTGGATGGAAGAAGGAAATTAGGAACCTTCAAATGTAGGAGATGTAATCAATGTGAATATATTATTAATGAAGGGGAAATCTATTTGGAAAGTAGAAATAGGTGGATAAGGAGTAAAGGACATTATTGTTGTGACACACAGGGGTTGGTATATCGTGCGATATGTCAAAAATGTAAATTGTTTTATGTGGGTAAAACAGGGAGAACATTAAGAAGAAGAATATATGAACATATATATGAGATATCCAAAGCAAAAGATACAAATGCATTATATAAGCACTCTAGAGTTTGTGAAGGCTACAAGTTCTTCTTCTTAGTGTTGGAACAAATTAAGAGAGATATTAGAGGTGGCCCTTGGGAAGAACAAATAGAATATAAAGAATTATGGTGGCAAATAACCCTGGAAGCAGGCAAATTCCCAGGGTTAAATAATTATTTTTCTATACTGCCATTATTGAAACTAAGGGCTACCAAGATGTGATGGTTGTAATATTTATTTATGACAGTAGATGGTGTTAGTTCCCTTAGAATAGATTTTTTTTTGGTTCACAAGCATTACCTGCATAAACATTTTAATCTCTTTATAAAATACTTCCTTTTCAATATTTACAAATGTTATAAGTTTTAATGTTTTATAAAGTATTTTATAATACATAATTATTTTAAAAAAATAACTTTTTTGTATTTAAATATATATATATATATATATATATATATATATATATATATATATATATATATAGTTGATTAATATTTATGAGCCCAATAAGAATGTTGATTAGTGCATTTTAAATTGTTACTATGGAACCCTATTGGTCTGTTGATTTTGGTTGTGATATATAAGACGTAATTATAGTAATTAATTGATTATCTGATGAAGTCCGAGTTTTGTGGACGAAAACGCGAGTTGTTTAATAAAGGCGTTAATGAGTTTACTGTGTAGTGTGTAATAAAGCTGAGTTTTTTTAAAAAACAGCTTCTCGTTCACTCTGTTAGCCCATTGCACTCTGTTTTTGGATTTACTTGTGACTTTTGAGTGCTTTTCACCGTTTGTTCTTTACTGCTAGCATGTGTTATACTGTGGGAATTGCCTTTGGCACTGCAGTTATGAGGACTTGGCCCTGTCATCAGCAGTAGTGGGGAATGGCCTGGTCATACCTCACCGTGCATGCATACTGACCACTCTCACACAATATGAAACACACACACACCTAATACACACATGCCTGCATATTGTACAAATGCTACAATCTATCCTGCTATCTTGGCCACCTCTTGGCATCTGTGCTCCACTGGCATTATACCTACACATACATGTTACTACATTTCTACATAGGATTGGTGGGGGCACACCTGACTGTTGCAACATTTCTATATAGGATTGTGGGGCACACCTGACTGTTATTACTGTCTACATAGGATATGGGGGGAACACCTGACTGTTTCTAGATTGCTACACAGGATTGGGGGGCACACCTGACTGTTACTACATGTCTATATAGGATTAGGGAGGCACACCTGACTGTTACTACATATCTACATATGCTATGGGGGGCACATCTGACTGTTACTACATTGCTGCACAGTATCGGGGGGCACACCTGACTGTTACTACTTGTCTACATAGGCTATGGGGGGCACACCTGACTGTATCTACATTGCTGCACATGATTGGGGGCACAGCTGACTGTTACTACATCTACATAGGATTTGGGGGCACACCTGGTTGTTACTACATTGCTGCACAGGATCGTGGGGCACACCTGACTGTTACTGCTCACCTGACTGTTTTTACATTGCTACACATGATTGGTGTCACAGCTGACTGTTCCTACATGTCTACATAGGATTTGGGGGCACACCTGACTGTTACTACATTTCTACATAAGATTGGGGGCACACCTGACTGTTACTACATGTCTACATAGGCTATGAGGGGCACACCTGTATGTTACTATGTTGCTACACAGGACTGGGGGACACACCTGACTGTTACTACATGTCTACATAGGATGTGGGGGGCACACCTGATACTTGTACACATTTGCTATGCATGTACTGGTATGTCAGGTACTCCATTTCATTCTGTTTTCTAACCTATCATGCTGACTAGGGGCATAGCAGTGTACTACAGGTCTTAGATTTGATTGACCTACATATCAGTTTCTGACTTCCTACCCTTCAGAACTAACATCCTACTGCCTGATCTGATGTAGTCTATCTGTGTAGGCCTGGGGGGTTACCCATAGGCATAATTTAGAGGCCTTGGCACAGCCTTTGTTTGTGTTTGTCTACACCTGTCCTGCTGCCTGAGACTGTTGTTGGATATGTGAACTTCCATGACTGGCATGTGTGTGTCATATGGACACACATGTGGCCCAGCACATTTCCTGCTGTGGGTTTTGTCATCATGTGTAGTACTGGCTACTGATATTATGACACCACTATTTGTTACAGATCTCATGCTGCCACTATAGGTGTCTATTATCTGCTGGCATCCCATTCAGCCACCCAATTAACTTGCATGCTCACATCCATACCATATATACATGCAACAAAAACATACTACTCCAATCAGCAATTGTTAAGGAGAGTGACTTACCTTGTGGATGTGCCAGTATTTAGGATGGTGCTGAGGACTGCCTATGTTGGATGCACATAGTACACTCCCTGTACATGGTTGAGCACAGGTAGTGTCATGTTTGGCATCTCTTTTACTGTTTATGTGAGTCAGAGAGAGGTGTCATTCCCTGGGTCCCTACTGTGTCAGTGTATGTGCTATGCATTGCCTCTTTGCCAAGGCCAGGGCATACTGAGCATGCCTCCATCTGCCTATTGGGGCAGGCTCAGGTTGTTCATCCTCTGAGTCACTCTGTGTCTGTGCAGGCATTGGCATTTGTGGGGGGCTGTGTGACCCTGCACTGTCCTGTTCCTGCTGCAGCTGTTCCCACAGGATCATATTGTGCAGCATGGCACATAAGATAATAATTTGGGTACATGTAGCTGGTGAGTACTGCAAGGCTCCACCAGATGTGTCCAGTCACTGGAATTATGACTTGAGCATCCCAAACACACACTCTATTATGATTCTGGTCTGTGCATGTGCCACATTATGGCGTTCTTGTTCCAGAGTGTGCACATTTCTGATGGGTGTCATCAGCCACAGCTCCAGTGCATAGCCAGCATCCTCCACTAGGTGACCATAAGGGATGTCCCCATTGGCAAATCTGTGGTACAGTTGCGTCAGATGCCAGATGTGGGAATGGTGATAGTGTCTAGGGCAGCCATCATACACATTCATTATAATGCCCTTGGCATCGCACATGACCTAGCAGTTGATAGAGGGGAAGCCCTTGCTGTTGATGTAGACTCTACCCTGTTCACCAAGTTGTGCTTTGATGCATATGTGCATGCAGTCTATAGAACCCACCACCTCAGGGTATTCTGTTATTTGGTGGAAGAGACGCATATTGCTGGCCAACACCTCACAGGTGTTGAGGAAATATACTTGCTCACCAGCATGTGCTGACATGGCATCCAGGAACTGGTGGAATACCCTGGATGATGATGCCTTTGAGATCTCCAATGATATCCCCAGTTGGGCTTTGGGAGGTGCCTGTGGCTAGTATTCCTAGGCCTACACATACCTTGGTATCCACTGGGATGGGTTCCCCTCTGTTAGTTCTGTGTATCAGGCATGGCCGGCACAGCTCAACAATTTTCTGTAGGAGGTCCCTGTCCACCTTATAGTGCTCCACTATCTCCCGATCATGTAGCCCCTGGTAGGTTACCCTGGGTCTGTACACCCTTCTTCATCTCCTCACTGTGGATTGATCGACACCATTCTCATCCTCACTACCCTCAGCCTCTTCCACATGTTAATGTCTGATAGCTGCTGCAGCCCCTATCATTTTGTTGTTTTGATTTGTTAAAAGTTCCCCACTTACATACACCGGTGGTGTAGAGTATGTGGGAAAAACCAGAGGGAAAGGTGTTTGCATAGTTTATAGCAGTGTTCTGGGCTGGGCTGCTGCCTGTGTAATTGGCTGATTCTGATACATTTCACCTGCCAGCTATGCTAGTTCTCCTAGATTTCCTTCCTACTGCTGTTTTCCCTTCCGACTGTTTCCTAATTAAGTCTGGGGGCATGCCGTGCAAACACAGTGCTCAAATGTGCACAGAGCTGTTATTTCCTGGTTTACTTTTTATTTTTTCCTTTAATACCTGGTGAGTGTTTTCCACACCTGCTTAGGCAATGTAAAGAGTGCTAGGCATTTTCAGATATACCCCCTTGCTTAGCTCTGTTAAGCTAAGGGCTAACCCGAGCCACAGGGCTCCAGTAAGCTTACAGTATGCCTGCCACACACCCCTATGATGTCAGCTAACTCCTAGGCTTGCACCAAGCTATTCCTGCTCTTACACTGTTGGGCTCTGACTAGCATGCAGGGGAAATCTGGGATTCAGTATCATTTCCCTCATTTGCATAGGATTGCCTGCTGGTGCATAGTTACAGATATCACACTGAGCCTCCCCCTTAGCAACCACTATTCACTAGCCATGTTGTCTTCTGCCTGCCATTGAGTATAATGGCAAAATAGTGATTTTGGTTAGAATGCTTATTTTAGGGTTTTTGTTTTAGTTTTCACCCGATCGCGTTTGCGCACTGCTGTCTTATGCATAAACAGCCAAGATCAGCAAAAAAAAAAAATAATAAAAGTTAATTTTCTTATTTTTGCAACTGTGTTCCATGCCAATGGCCTTAGACTTGGCCACTGGCATGCTTTCTACTTAATATCCATCCTTTATTTGGAGCTATCATGGCTCCATTTTGTAGTCTGCAGAAATCTACTCTGTTACTGGTGGAGTACATTTCTGCAGATTACACTAGCCCTGCACGGCTGGCTTCCAGCTTCCTGGATTGCAAATTCACCTCATTTGCATGGATTTCTCCTGCAAATGGGGTAATTTGCATACAGGGGCTGAGTCCATGCAGGACTAGTGCAGGAGCACTTGTGCACATCCCTACAGCTTATTCCTGGATTGCACAGCAGACACATTGCTTGATGGAGCTTTTGCACTAGTCCTGCACACCATGCACGGCTTGCTGAATCCGGGGGTTTGTCTCTAGCACCAGATTAAAAACTAAGGACACTGACCAGATAGACTATTCTTTAATAGTACCTGCTCTTTTAAAAATGCTTGGTTGTTTAATTATGTTTGTAATTAACTGATTGTTTTAATGTTTATAAGCCGGAAATGTTAGATGTTTTTTATTCTGATGAAGTCTCGGGATTGACTGAGACGAAAGTGCTTAATAAATTGCTGTTTGAGAATATTTTGGATTATTTTTATTATTGGACTTGGTTGGCCTTTGTCACAGTTGATCCTGTTATTCTGTATGAGTTTGAGAGGGTGTCTTTTAGTACTCTTTTGAAGCTATTTGTGTGGGTAATACTTATACTGAGAGGGAGTTTGCTCCAAGTTTGAGATATTGAGCATTTATAGAGCCTTTTGTCAGAGATTTTATTGGGCTTGTGTATATTCAGGGGGTGTTGATCAGAGCTTCAGAGTGAACAATTTGAGGTGTAGTAGGATACTAGAAAAGAGGGGGTTGTGCAGGTAGTGGGTTTGTTGAGGACAGTGTGCATTATGTCAAGTTGTGATAGAGTTAGTTATTGGGGGAATTATAGCCACTGTAGTTTCTTTAGTGAAAGGCAGTGGTATGAGGTATAGGGTTGGTTCATGGTAAATCTTGCAATTTTGTTATAACGTTGTTCAAGCTTGGGGATTAAAGTGGATTGTAAGTTTGTTATTATAGGAGAGACATAAAGTAGGCTCGGCAGAATGATGGCTGTGCTAGAGAAAGTTTGGAGTCTATAGTAAGGAATTTTCTGTTCCTGTAAAGCATACCCAGTTTTTGGTGATTTTTTTTTGATACATTGATGAACATGAAGACTGAATTTTAATTGATCACCTATTATAGTACCAAGGAGCTTTGTGTGGAATTCTACTTAAATAATTGTGTTATTAATTGATGAGATGATAAAGGTATGTTTCTGATGAGAAAGAGATTTTGGAAGGAAAATAAGAAGATTGTTTTTTGGGGATTTAATATGAGATAGCTTTTTGTAATCCATCTTTCAACAGAAAGGAATGAGATTTGGGTAAGTGTGTGAAGTTGAGAGAGATTGTCAGAAGAGGAAATTAGTGCAGAGTCATCTGCATATTGAATAAGCGAGGAGTGACAGCAAGATGTATGAAGGTTGTTAGTAAATATGTTGAACAGTAGTGGTGCAAGAATGGAATCCTGGGAGACACCTGTTTGGATGGGTAGGACAGAGAAGGAGGTTTGCCATCTAAAAGACTGCAGTCTGTTAGTAAGGTAGCTGAAGAACTATTCAAGAGTTCATGTTAGAGAGACTGAGGTCAGCTAATTTTGTTAGAAGCCTACAATGAGAGACCATATCAAAGGCATTTGAGAGGTCTAGGAACTGACAAGAGACAAGGTTGTTGTTGTCTCTTGCTTCGGCTACAATATGTGTGAAAGATATAAGAGCAGTAGCAGTACTATGGTTGGGCTGACACCCATGTTAGGTTGTTGTGAAAAGGTTTTCTTGAATAAGATAGTTGAGAAGATTTGTGTGTATGCATTTTTCGAGGATTTTAGAAAGTGGGGACAAAATGATTATGGGTCTAAAGTTGGAAGGGTCAGTAGAATTTCCTTCTTTGTGTAGAGGTATGGTATAGAACGTTTTCCAGATATCAGGGTCTAAAGATTCTTGGATCGATCTATTGATTAGTATAGAAATTGGATAAGCTATTGAGTCAGCAGGGAGCTTTAGAAAGGGGTAAATTATCAGTTGAGGGTGAACATGGCTTTAGTTTGTGGAGGAGTGATTTGATGTAAGCAGTGGGAACTGGCTTAAGTGAAAAGGGGGTTATGTTAGTTGGTGGAGGGGGAGGGAAGCACATATGCTTGGTCCAGTTATGCAAAATAAAGTTAACAGTAGGGCATTTATGCCACTTGTGCAAAATTTAATTTATGTAATATTATTAAAGAATTGCAGTATTTTATACTTGTTACTCGTAGTATTTGAACCCATAACTTCTGACTACAGACTTATACTTGACTCCAAAAGTTGGTTTGTGCTCAGACTGATGCATGCATACTTGCTTTTACAGTTAGGATATGCATGCGTACCTTGCTACTACTGTATAGAAAAGAAAACATTTTTCTTTAAATTTTAAACCTGCAGTAATACTTCTCTTGTGCTGCATACATACCACTTGCTTCCCTCAGTCTCTCTAGATGCTCAGCATGGGCCTGCATATTTGCATGTATTTCAGAATTAGCTGTGAAAAGAAAAGAAACGAAAAGAAAAGAAAAGAAAGAAAAGAACACCATTATACATAGCAGTCTTGCCTATATTTAGCTTTTTATGCATTGTAAATTCTCTTTATTAGCATACTTACACAACTGTTGGATTTTACTAGTTTGGAACTCATCCAACCACTGGTTGAGTGTATCCCTCTTGCACCATTTTAGGTCATTAAAGTGGTGTCTAAACTGTTCTTCAGTTGTGTGGGATGCCATTTGCACTGGATACAGCCTTGGCCAGACTATTCCAAGCCTCAGACTTGTACTGGGAGCTGGTATAGTCCCTCTGCAAAAGCCTTTGGCTATGGGGCTTTCCAAGGAGTCCAATAAAGATTCTGGACTCCTAAACACCCCATGTCTGCATCCTAAATTGGGTACCTTTCCCTCTAATACCAGGCATATCTAATCTGAAAGCAGTGCAATAGCAAACAATGCTTTCCTGTCAATTCCTGTTATTGCAGTTTTTGGTAGTGTGCACATCCGGACAATAATGCCAACCACATTTGAGCAATGTTAAGTGAATAGCAACACTGCCAAACAGAGAGGAATGCAGTTTTGGAAACTGGAAGGTTAATCTGACATTTGACATTCGTTTGAGGGGTGTGTGCTCCTGCAACTGTTAGGTGATTTAACTTTGTAGACATTCACTGGAGGCATAAATTTCATGACCTAACAAATGTCTGGTTTGGCTTTATACACTGAAAAAAAATGATTTTTACAGTGTGTGGGATGCAAAGCTATGCATAAGGGGCAAAACATTTTCTTCCACAGTGGTGATTTTCTATCTTTGCCACAGAAGAAGTGCTTCTCAGACATAGTCAGGAATCATTTATAAATACAGATAACAAACTGAGGTCTTAACCATGTATGTGTGTGTTTATATATTCATTTATTTACTGTTGGTACACATGAAATATTTTTACACAGATTTGGATTTGAACGCTCAAACAAATAAATTATTCCCCCTAGTGACCCCTTCAGTAACATGCCCCAGTATGCACAACACTGAACTGGATCAATCACCCAAGTGACCCCTTCAGTAACATGCCCCACTATACACAAGCATTGGAATGAAGCATTCACCCAAGCGAATCCTTCAGTAACATGCCAAAGTACACACAAGCACCAAAATGAAGCATTCACCCAAGCAACCCCTTCAGTGATGTGCCCCAGTATGCACAAGCACTGAAATGAAGCCTTCACCCAAGCGAATCCTTCAGTAACATGCCTTAGTATGCACAAGCACCAAAATGAAACACCTCACCCAAGTGACCCCTTCAATAAAATGTCCAGGTTTGCACAATCACTAAAATTAAACATTTCAACTAAGCAACCCCTTCAGTAATATGTCTAAGTATGCACAAGCACTAAAATAAAACATTTCACCCAAGCAACCTATTAAGTAGTATAGTATAGGTATGAACAGGCCCTGAAATGAAACATTGCACCCAAGAGACCCTTTCAGGAAAATGTCTAGGTATGTACAAGAACTAAAATAAAATATTTCAGCCAAGTGACCCCTTCAGTAATATGTCTAGGTATGTACAAGCACTAAAATAAAAGATTTCAGCCAAGCGACCCCTTCAGTAATATGTCTAGGTATGCACAAGCACTGAAATAAAACATTTCACCCAAGGGACCCCTTCAGTAATATGTCTAGGTATGCACAAACACTGAAATAAAACATTTCACCCAAGGGACCCCTTCAGTAATATGTCTAGGTATGCACAAGCAATGAAATAAAACATTTCACCAAAGGGACCCCTTCAGTAATATGTCTAGGTATGCACAAGCACTGAAATAAAACATTTCACCCAAGGGACCCCTTCAGTAATATGTCTAGGTATGCACAAACAATGATATAAAACATTTCACCCAAGGGACCCCTTCAGTAATATGTCTAGGTATGCACAAGCACTGAAATGAAACATTTCACCCAACGGACCCCTTCAGTAATATGTCTAGGTATGCACAAGCACTGAAATAAAACATTTCACCCAAGGGACCCCTTCAGTAATATGTCTAGGTATGCACAAACACTGAAATAAAACATTTCACCCAAGGGACCCCTTCAGTAATATGTCTAGGTATGCACAAACAATGAAATAAAACATTTCACCCAAGGGACCCCTTCAGTAATATGTCTAGGTATGCACAAGCACTGAAATAAAACATTTCACCCAAGGGACCCCTTCAGTAAAAATGTCCAGTTATGCAGAAGCATCTCCTCATTCTGACTGAAACCTTCTGGTTTCTGTCATAATTTCAGGGCAATTTACACACTTTGTATGCAAATGAGATCATTATAGATGCATATCTACGAATTGAGCTCATGCACATACGTGTAAACCCCCTTAACAGCATAGTAGCTGTCCCTCTATCGCTTGTGTATTAATCATGTTACGCATTTTCAATGGGGAAGCGTGTTCACAAAAAGTCCTCTGCATTTCCGTAGTCATCTGACAGTCTGGGATTTGCATAACCTCATAGAACCACTCTTTGAGGACCACTGCTGCCAAAAAGGAAAATCCCCGGATTATGACTAATGCCTTACATTCCTTTTTTGAACTGTGTTGCATGGGTGACTTTAACTGCTATGCTCTAACATTTTCAGCCAAAATCATAGGGAACAGCTATGTTTTCAAAATGTCTTGTGACTGTACTAGCTGATGCTTTTCATAACGATGGCAAATGCAGTTATTAGCTAAAAAGAAAACATTCCTTTCATCTTATGAAATTACCTTTCACTAAAACTTGACATTTTGTTTTCTTTTCTTCAATGACATTTAATGGCAGTTGGTGCAGATGGTCCATGCTGTGAGCTGTAGTTTCTCTGGAACAAGGTTTGATTTATTTGGCCTTCATTTGTCCACTCTGTGACCTTGAGCAAATCATTTTAGCAGATAATGCTTGAGGACTCAAATTTAAGTCTGGCTCCTCAGCGGTCCCTGAGATCATAAGTGAATTAAGTACCTTTGGAACATTATGTTGAAATTCTGGCACAATTTTAGTGAGCATTCAAGAAGTCATATTTATGTTTATATAATATAGTGGTAGTTATACTGCTCATTGAAGCAGGATTTATTGAATATTGCTTCAGTGAGCATTTCCTTCACTAAAAGCCATTTTCCAAAGACAGGGGTTGCTTACTCAAATACTTTGATAGGCATATTGTAGTTAATTTATTTTGGGTTCACCAGTTTCACATTCTATTATTTAAATTAGTAGAGTACAGTAAGCAGTGTGTCCTGTATGGAGAGGATGAAGGACTTTCCTCTAAAAACAGTTGTTCATGTTTTACCTTTTTATCATACACTCTATTCTTTTTTTGAACTGTGAAGTTGGTATATCACATTTAAAGTGGCATTCAACTACTTTTGCTTTGCTAAACCATCCTATATCAGTTTTGTTTTTTGAATGCCCCCTCAGAAGCTGACATTCCCCCAGATTTACGAAGTGGCCATTTAGGAGCAGGACGGCAGTGCGCCATGCATATTAATGAAGGCACGCTGCCTGAGCTCCAAATCCTACATGGAGTGTGTAAGAGTGCAAGGGGAGTGTCTGAGAGCAGAGCTTTCAGAACATACATGCCCCCACAATGAAGAACAGCAGAAAGGCCAGAAGAACGAGCGAGACTACTCATAGGTGTCCGCATACCCCCAGCAACATCCCCCCATGTGTACAACAGCAATAGTAAATACAAAGAAAATATACATACTATTTTTCTTTTTATGAATCCGAGCTAACCATAGGTGCGTGGATTTGCCCATCGCTTAGCTACAGTTAATGCAGCTTAAATGGCTGAAGAGGATAACAAAGAAGGTATATGCAAATGAAGCAGTATAGCAATAGTGTAGTGGGAAGAGCATTCGCCTTACGAACAGACATTCCTGGTTTGAGTCGCACATTCCATTTTCCATGTCGATCTCATTATGACCAATATTTTAGTTGCATAACCTACTAAATAACATATATTTGTGAACTGGAGTATTGCATTAAATGCAGATGTGAGGTGTCAGTGTCATAATGTTGCAAAGTCCACAGATAATGACATGTGCCCCATACAGTATATGTACACAGGAATCATGGCTACAAATGGAAGGTAAAATGTGTAATGAATGATAACTTCATACAGCTTCCAAATCCCCCACATTCCCAAGAACTATTAGACATTACTGTCTAAATCAGTGCAGTTGTAAGCAGGAGTAAGCACTAGTAAGCAAGTGTAACACTATTAAGCAGTAGTAAGCATATGTAAGCGGGTTTAAGCCCGTGTGTGCGGGGGTAAGCAATGCGCACACAGGTTAAGCAATATTGAAGTTAACTCTCTGTAAGTATATTTAACCAGAGGTTAGCATTGCTTACCCTCACGCAAACCCACACAAACTCTCTTACAACTGCTTAAAAGTGCCTTAATCACTCTGTATCCAATGGCCCTTGTTCTGCCCAGCAGCAAATGAAACAGCCTTACAGGTCTTGAACCCAGGACCCTATACACTATAGTCACAGTAGTTAACCACCAAGCTATCATGACAGTACATAAGAATGAGGTATCACCAAACAAATGCTCACTATAGTAAAATCAAACTGAACATGTGAAAGGAATCAGTATACAGTCAAATGTTCTATAACTCACTACATAACAGAAATATGTGAACTGGAGTACTGAAGTATGCCCAGATATGAGGTGTAAATGTAATAGAGTGTTGACGTCCCCTACTAAACACAAGTACCCCATACAGTGTACATACACATAAATCATGGATACCAGATATATACATATATATATATATATATATATATATATATATATATATATATATATATACGATGTAATGAATAATAAATAAATGCCAAAAAGCAAATATAATGCAAAGTCAAATTTAAGCAATGCTAAGCATTACACAGACCAGCTTAGGTAGTGTAAGAAATGTTTAGGTCAGCTAACTCAATGTGCCCAGTGGTATACCCCTTTAAACAATGCCAACGTTAGGTAAGCAGGTTTGCCCATAGCTTAGCCTTTTCAAAAATGGCTAATCATGGCAAAGTGCAGGAATTCAGCCCTACTTAAGCCCAACAGGCAGGAATACATCTCATAACTGGTTGTAGCTTCCCCTTGCTGGCACCATGGCAGAAAGGGGAGAGGGAGTGTGCTTTCAGGTGCAGTGCTGGGGCATCCAGGAGTCCAGAGTCATGGTAGGATTCCTTGTCAAAGACCATGAGCAGAGACTGCTGCAGGGCTAGTACCAGGGTTCCCAATATAAGGCAGATGGCTGGAACTGTCTCACCCATGACCTCACCAGTGCCACTGGCATACCTTAAACTGGTGAGCAGGTCAAAAATCACTATGCCGACCTGAAGCAGAGTAAGGGGGACCTCTTGTAGCACTGGATCCAAGAGGCTAGGATGGCAGGGTCTGTCTCAGCTGTGTGCATCACTCTACTATGTGTGCAATAATTGCCAGCTCATATATATTATGGATAGGTATGGCTAAATATTCCTCTTATGTCCTTCACAGCTGCAAGTGAGCAGGCCGCAAACCAGGAAGCCCATGGCTGTCACCTGGAGAGGTTGTGATGTGAGGCAGGTCAGTAATACTCTTGCATGTACTGTCATAGGAAATAAATCTAAAAGCATTAGTAAGGTAATTGCCAGTATAAAACCTGTATTGTTTAAGGCAAGTACAGCATACACTGGGGAATATGGCAGGAAGAGTCTCATATAGTTTGTATGTAAATAAAAGCATAATAGCCTGACAGTAAAGGTCTAACTGCTGCACTGCATGTGTATACTCTGGTATTATATGGTAATGTAGATTTGCAATTACGTAATAGTACTGTTGTATTAAGCACTGTTACCCACACTGTGCAACATAAATAAAATGTATAAGAATGTCTGTATATGACTGGTGTAATCCCTAGAGGTAATTTAGTACAACTGAGAGACACATAGACAGAAAACAGTAAAAAGGCAGACAAAATTCAAATAGCACACGCATCTGAGATGTGAACTGTTGTATTTTTGGCACACACAGCCATGGTTCAAATCCTGGCAGTGGTAGTAGTCTGCATACAGAATCATACCCCATAACTGTACAGATATGTCCAGAATGTCCAGTATAGTGGCCCATATCTGCTGCCTGTCACCCTTTCCCCCTAGGAAATCAGTGGGATGATCCCAAATATATAGGCAAACAGAAATACAAGTAATTGACACACATATATGAGAACAAAGCTTGCACACTAGCAACTCTCCAAAATCATATGAGAGTAATAAGCCATGTATGTCCCATTTACACCCTCATGTTGTCAAGCTGTGACCAGAGTGTGTACAGTAACAGAGTGAGATGTATTTGCATAATAGTAATGTGGAATCTGGTAATGTGTGTGGCAACATTCAGGTAGTGCTAACAAACATTGCTCCCACAGGTCTGTCAGATACAAATACTGTGCCCAGAAATAAAACAATGATAGCCTGTACTGGTACTGTTTACTTTGGTATTGTGTGGCATTGTGACTGATTCAGTTGTTCTGAATAATAAGATATTACTCATCACTGTTGCCCACACTGTCCTACAAAATATAACTGTCTAGGGAATCCTGTATAAGAGTCTTGTAATACAAGGTCAGAATGTAAAACCACAGGAGAATTATAAGACTGAAAGCACATAGGAGATATACAACAATATCTATATAGTACAAGCAATTGTGATGGACAGTGTTTTAGTTTTAGCAGACATAGCCATGGTCTGAATCCCGGGAATGGAAGTAGGCTGCATACAGAGTCATACCCCACAACTGTACAGATAAGACCAGAATGTCCAGTATATGGGCCCATATCTGTTGCCTGCCACCCTGTCCCCTAGGGAAGTCAGTGGGATGATCACAGATGATTAGGCACCAAACAGGGAATACAACTTATTGTCACACATCTATGAGAACAAACCTGTCACTCTAGCAATTCCAAAACTGTTATGAGAGTAATAAGCCAACCCCCATGTTGTCAAGCTGTGACCAGAGTGTGTACAGTAACAGAGTGAGATGTATGTGCATAATATGAATGTGTAATCTGGTACTTTGTGTGGCAACATTCAGGTAGTGCTAACAAACATTGCTCCCATAGGTACATTGGATATGAACACTGTGCCGAGAAATAAAAAGCTTGATGCCCCAGGATTCCCACTCCTCATTTCTTGATACACTGGAAAATATTAGGATACAACCCAACACCCTAATAATGGGTGATTTCAACTACCCCACCATTAACTGGGAAAACTGCTCATGTACCAACTCTTTTGCTCAATGTTCTCTGGAATTCATAAATTCCAATGCCTTGGATCAACTTATCCAGACCCCCACCAGGGCCAGCAGTATCCTAGACCTGGTCATTACCAACATGGGCGACCAGTGTTCCACACCAAAGGTCAATTCTTTTTTGGTCAGATCCAACCACAAGCTAATCAGCCTAGACATCCTCATCCCGCCCCCACCCCCCATTAGGGAAACCACCGTAAAGAATTTCTCCAAAGCCAACTTCATGCTTCTTAAGACAGAAGTGGCAAACTTCACAACACCCATGCGGACGGACAATAGAGGTATGACTGCTGAATCCTACACAAATGCACTTTATAAGCACTTACACAAGTGCATGTATCATGCTATCTCTAACAGAACCAAGATGCTGTCCTCCAAAAAAAGGAAGCCAATCTGGTGGTCCCCTGCCATAAACAAACTCTACAACAGAGGAAAGAAACTGTTGCAAAAAAGAATAAAATCCCATGACTGGAAGAACTCCCTGGTCAGCCTCAGTAAGACGCTGAGATACCTCATCAAATCCTCCAAAGCTAGTTATGAAAATAAAATTGCCACTGATTCTAAAGACAGCCACAAAGCATTCTATAGCTACGTCAAGAATCTCAATGGCAAGACTCAGAACTGCTTTGAGTTACAGCACAGTGGCACTAAATATACAGAAACAACTGATATTGCCAACATCCTGGCAGATAGGTTCAGTGCCAACTTTACCCCCCTCACCCCTTAAAGGGCCCATCTCTATACCGGAAGAATGCAAAGTTCCTGTAATCATGGCTGCACAAGTAAAAACCACACTCTCCAAAGCAAAGAACACAGCATCCATGGGACCTGACATCCCAGGCTGCATTCTACATGAACTACAGAATGAACTGGCACCCCACCTAAGCACCATGCTCATTCATAGCCTCACCTCAGGCTTTGTGCCCAATAAATGGTGCACAGCAACGGTTATCCCACTCTACAAAGGGGGAGCCACCATGGACCCTGGAACTACCGCCCCATTAACCTAATGAGCCTGGTCTGCAAGGCCATGGAATGTATCATCATGGAACTTATAAACAAAGACATTGGTAATCTCCAAACTCTGGACCCCTCCCAGTTCAGGTTTGTAAAAGGCAGCTCATGTCTCCTAAACCATATTGACTTCTTTGAAGCAGTCACCAAAGCTGTAGACGAGGGTAAGGTGGTTCGCACAGCCTATCTAGAGCTCGCCAAGGCTTTTGACACAAACCCACACTCTGGAATTATAGATAAACTCACTAAACTAGGTATAAATCCCTATGTCTCAAGATGGGTTGCCAACTGGCTCACTGACAGAACCCACAATGTGAAAGTAGCAGACTCCAAATCCGACTTCTGACCAGTGACAAGTGGAGTACCACAGGGTTCAGTCCTGGGTCCTCTTCTGTTTGGTATCTACTTTTCTGAAGTACAGGCTAATACAGAATGTCTTTGTCTAACAAAGTTCACAGATGACTGCAAACTAGGAGCCATAATTGAAACTCCTAGCGATGTGGACATCCTACAAAAGGGCCTCAATGAGACAGATGCCTGGTGTCAAAGCCATAGCTTCAAGCTAAATGTCAAAAAGTGCATTACCATCCCCTTTGGTAAAAACTCTGTACCCATGAGCTACCACATAGGTGGTAGTCTACCTAACACTGAAAGTGTGATAAGAGACCTTGGGACACAGGTGGACAGTAATCTCTCATATGATAATCATATCCCCACAGTAGTCAGGAAATCCTTCTATCTGGCACACCTCATCACAAAAGGTTTCTCATCCAGGAAAAAAGAGATCATTGTTCCCTTCTACTCGTCACTCATTAGACCCATTATAGAGTACAATGCCCCTTTTGGTATGTACCTCACAAGACATCTACAACAACTGGAAAGGCCGCTGAAATACCTCAAAAGAGGATTACTGGCCTCAAACAGATGCCCTACACAGACTGTCTCAAAAAACTCCAGCTTCACTCCATTGCATATCGCCTACTCAGAGGCGATCACTGCCAAACATACAAAGCTATGTCAAACTCAGAGCTGTTGGACATGCTCCACTTAAAGAAATCCCAGTCTCTCTGAGCTGCACAGTCTAGAGACCTAAACCTAGTCACCACAATAAACAGAACATGCTGGAGGGATAGATTCCTGTCCCAGAGACTTCCCATACTCTGGAACAAGCTACCTATCTATATCAAACAAAGCTCCTCATTAGCACTCTTCAGGAAAAATCTTGATTGGATGGGAAATAGGAAATTCACCCAGGGGATCTCCTCTGTGGCTCTACTTGACAGGGGCACAGGAAAATAATTTTCTTGGGTGGCGAAAGCCTGAGTACCTTTTTGGCTAGGCTTGTATAGGCCTTGGGGCTGATAGCCTAGTACCTACCTATGAACCTATGAGCCTATGATACCCTGTACTGGTACTGTTTACTCTGGTATTGTATGGAATTGTGAGTGTTGCAGTTGCTCTGAATAATAAGGTATCACTGATCACTGTCACCCACACTAATATAACTGAGTAAGAAAGCCTGTATAAGACTGTTGTATGTCATTAAAGGTTGAAGAGGACAATAGTGTAGATATGTCCCGGTTCACCTGCATGTGGTCAAGACATGGCCAGAGTCTGTGCAGAAAGAGATGGACAGGTATGTGCACAACATCAACTTGGAATCTTGGTGTATGTGTAGAAACATTTAGTTAGCATTAACAAACATTTTCTCCACAGGTATACCAGGTAAGAGGTGTATACTGCAGGTAAAACCAATTCATGTATAAAGATGATGACAGCCATATCACTGTGCAAACTAAGGCAATAGGGTAGTGTAGTAAAACTTGTAAGGTACAGATAACAGCACTGACTAGGAAAGTAATGTGAACTACAGGAATATACCAGTTGTTAATTGCCATCTTTCTCCACCCACCATATTTCCAACAATAAACTAAATACCCACCTCAACTGGTATGTGATGACTTCAGTGTTCTGTTGGGACATATGTCCTATTGGTTGATAATTATTTAAATCTGTTTCCATAAATGTGCTATGTTGAAATACTCCAACATTGGTGGCATGGTGCCATCAATGTACCTGCGTGCTGTTATTACCACTGTGGTCCCATATATGCATGTGTTCCATTTGCTATTTAACTGTTCTGTATCTGGTGTCTGGGTTAATGGGAATATCTATGCATGCTGTTATACCTAACCCTGGAATGTGTTGACTATTACTAACCCACATATGTTGATACACCATAAACATCATAGCACGTATGGGAATGCGGGTCCCAGCGGACCCGCCTGTCCCACCTCAGCTGCACGTGGCACAGGCACCAGCACATCTGGGGCCCAACCCGGGACCTCCTCATCTGTTGGTCCTGTACCACCTTCAGGTGGAAGTGCCTCAGGGGATAGGGCTCACCCCCCCGGGAACGGGTGCTGACAAGAAGCTGTCACCCATCGCCAAGTCTGGCTTCTGGTGCATAAAGAGCACGATCAGCAGTTAGGAGATCTTCTATGCCAGGTTGAGGGCCGCATGTCATGACTATAGGGTCAGCCTGGCTCTCCAACTCAGCCTCCAGCACAGCCACCTTCGGGGCCGTGAAGGTGCAGTGGTGACTGCCCATGGGTGTGGATCTCAGTCCCACTGTTTCCACTAGGGTGCTCATGGGCTTCTGATTTCCTAACACCCCTCCCCATCAAGGTATTTACCCCCCACATGTGTCATATATCGCCCCTGCATGCATCTTGTTTGTCTTGTCTGTTAACCTACCCAACCTACCTCCCCAAATATACCTACTATCCCTCCCCAACATCCCACTTTCACCTGAAAAAAAATAAAAGGGCAATCTGTTCCCAAAAAAATATCACCCTATACATAGTTGTCCATTTTGCACGTGTCCACTGAACACATGTAATCTGGTCTAATTGGCATCATAGCATATTAATGTTGTACTCACCTCTCTCTCAGGGGTTTGAGTGTCCAAATCTACCACCAAAGTCAGTGTATATGCACAGCTGTTACTGTAGAAGAAATGGGCAGCTATGGACCTTCCCTACACCCTCCTGCACATCCCTAGCTATTTTCCATACTGTCTTTCCCTCTTTGTGCCCCTTTTTCACCACTTTCATATCAACCCTTTTTTTCTTTTCTTTTAAAGAGATTAACACAGGGGTAAGCAGGAGAAAGCACTTTTAAACAGCAGTAAGTGGGTTTAAGCCTGTTTGCACGGAGGTAAGCAATGCCTACACAGGTAAGCAATTTAGAAGCTGAGTATAGAAAAACTGCAAATGGAAGTTAGCAGTGCTGACCTCCATGCAAACCCGCTTACAACTACCTTAATCAATCTATATCCAATGGCCTTTGTTCTGCCCAGCAACAGCATCTGCAAGACTCGAGCCCAGGACCCTGCACACCATAGCCAAAGTGATTTACCACTAAGCCATTTCAGATATACAAACCCTGATGTTTTCACAAACATATCATCCAGCACAGTCCTTCGACAGTACAGGAAATGTATTTAAAATGTAGATGTATGTGTATGTATATATATGTGTATAAACATACATACATACATATGCATACGTCTATAGATATATATGTCTACATCTATATGTATATATATATATATATATATATATATATATATATATATATATATATATACAGCAATATATGTATGTAAGCATATATATATATATATATATATATATATATATATATATATATATATATATATATACAGACATACATCTATAGATAAAAATGGGAACATAACAAAAACATATATGTCCACATGCACCGTTAGTGGGGTTGAGGGGGCCCAAACAACATACGCCCTGTATGAATAGGTATCCCCCCCCACAGCCAAACACGTCTGCCCTGCAATAAACTACCAACTGTTGCAGATCCCATAACCAGGACCAGACACAACATGGGCACAATATGTTAACAGTACTCCATCCCTCCTGTATGATGTCAGGCTGGTATCATTAACATATCATGCAGTACAGTCTGGCAACCATACAGGATGTACATTGTTAAAGCAATCAACATCCCTAGGATACATATACACAGACACATATATGCAGATACAGATATACATATATATATATATATATATATATATATATATATATACACACACACACATATATATATATATATATATATATATATATATATATATATATATATATATATACATACACACACATATATATATATATATATATATATATATATATATATATATATTAGGAAGATACATATGTAGAAGGTGCACAGAATACGGAACAGCCACTATGCCTCTAGTTACCACTTTACCAAATGGACACTGTATGAGCCACACATGCAGATGACAATCATTGCCTGCAACATATACCCACAGGGAGGTCAAAGGATATAACACCACACATAGGTTTGCATACATGGGAAAACTTTATTTGTATACTATTACAGTTGTATATGCCATGTCATATAGCTGTTTAGACACCAACAGCCATATAAGCAGAGTAATGCAACTGTGAAGCAGTTATACTAATACAGTAGTCTGGAAAGGTTTACATATGTTGCTGTCCAGGTTGAGGCCTTAGAGTAGTACAATAGTAAAGACAGACTGGGCCACAGGATACCAAACAATCAACAGTAAGTAATGTGGATGTATAGTCCAGCAGCCTCTATCTATACTCTGTACACAATCCCTATGGGGTAAAGACCTCAGCTGACACAATGGGATGTATCTGTTATATAACAAGGCATAACTGACACCATAACAATCACACTGACAAACAGAACAGTCTGTGTGGCAGGAGGCAGTAGGCCTGCATTTACCCAAGATGAATTGTATGGTAATGTACATCCAGATACCTTAAGCAGCTTACCCCTGAAACCCCCACATGTTGTAACAGCCTAGGTTATTTCTGGTGCATCCCCCCAGACTCAATAATACAGGGCCATATACCACTGTTACATACACTGGCCTCTGGAGTGCATACAGGCACACATGTATTGTGTAGGTGAAGCCCACACATATATGGACCCAACCCCACAGTACGTTTGGGGGCAGAACAGCAGAGGACTGATGGCTGGAATGGCAGCATAACATACTTACAGCCCACTACATGACAACCCTTGACAGCAAGTCATATGTACAAAACCTTATATGTAGGTGGAGAACAGAGGCTGGAACACAGGCCCATATGTGTAAAACTGTTGTCATACACTAAGCAAGTCACTGGTGTTACAGGATAGTCTGCAACATATCCTTAATCAGGAATATGAAGTTAGAAACAGAAATGGATGTAGCCATGTACTGATAACACTCAACACACACACTGCCAGTGATATATCTGACACAAGACCTGTGTGGTGAGCAGACAAAACATAATAGGCACACCTCTGGCCATCAAGAGGATAGGCCCACAGTTGAGAGCTATGCAGACAGACTGCATTTCAAGTTAAACTGATATGTACACACAAACCCTGTAACACTGGTGCTATACAATGCATACAACAACACTACTCACACTCTGTCTGTAGTTTTGGAACCTCCTACAAATATGTAGCTGGACTGAGTGTGCAGGTTCTCCTGTAAGAGGTATTGCTACCTGATGTCTGTAACACTGCTGCCCACACACAGGAAGGATGTTCATCATACAGGAAAGGTAAAGGGACCACACCCACAAGATATAGGGATTTATAGTAGTTGGTTGCCATGACAGTGGTAAATTAAAAAAATACACAGCATGCTGCATGCAGGTAGCATGTGAAGGACACTGATTGGTGCAGAGGTCATCACCTGATCATGTGCATCACCTACAAATTTGATGCTGCAATCTATGCAAAGCAGCTCATTCCATTTACTGGAAAGAGACTGAGTGGGAGAGCTAGAGAGAGACAGTGTGTATATAAGGCACAGAAAAAAAGAAAACCATCCAGAAGTGTCTGCATTCCCAAAACAGGTATGTGAGTTATACATGTATGTAACTGACCTTAGTACTTGGTCCATAATAATGGGATAGATGATATGGAATGATGCCTTCAGGTGTTGTTATTGTAATGATGTTCAGCTGAACAACCGCTAAGGACAATATAGTCCATCCCTGTGGGTAGTGGACCATACCCATCAACCGTGCAGAGCAGCACTGACTGATAAGATGTAAGCCATCATAGTGAGTGTTGTGTAATGGGAAACATGTATATTATGTGGCCAATTGCTGGTGGTGGAAGTAATGCCATTATGATGGACATGTGGGTTCCACAGCCCACCTCTTGCAGGATACTCAGGCTAACCTGCATTGCAGCATACAGGAATGCCATAGGTGTCTGATAGGGTTACCTGCAATCTGGCCCTACATATACCCCCCTAATGTCAGGCTGTATCCATATATGGCACCTGTCTGTGTTGTAGCAAGGCAGAACAGCACAGCTGTGCAGAAAGGTGTTGTGAGATTGTGGACCTGATGTGTGAATGTACCCCACACATAGGTATGCATATGTGTATACACACACACACACACACACACACATATATATATATATATATATATATATATATATATATATATATATATATATATATATTATTTTATTTTACATTTGTTGACCGGGCTAGTCTAACTGGATATATGTCCATTTTCAGTAGAAGCCTGGGGAAAAAAGCTCCAAGAATGAACAGTGACAAAGTTAACAATATATAAAAGACATTAAAAATCATCATGCAGTGGTAGCATTGGTCAAAAGAAAAATTATAATAATAACATTTTAAGCAATAAAAGTTATACTACAAATTATACTAAAGAATTGTACTAAACACAACAGAGAGAAAAGCCCTCATATATTATTCTCTTACTATGAAGAAAAAAAAAGAGTAGTAACTAGATTTGGAGGCATAGGTTAGAGGAGTTGGGATAGGGGTAAGTGCAGGAAGGTGAAAAATATCAGTCTGGGTTAGCACAAGGACAAAGCCAGTGAGTTTTAAGATATTCTTTAAGATGTTTTTTAAATAAAGAAGTGGAAGCAAGGGTTGATAATTCAGAAGGAAGCTGATTCCAGTTTTTACCTGCTGTGTTTGTGAAGAGAGAGTCACCAGCTTTGTTGTTGGATTTAATCGAGGAAACTAAGAGCCTATTAGCAGAACGTAGTGTAGTCAGATTTTTGTATGGTATAATCATATTAGTGAGGATAGGTGTGTTGTTGGGGTGGTATAGGGTCTTTTGAGTGATAAGTAATTGTTGATAGAGTATCTGGTTCTGCAGTTCTAGCCATTCAAGTTTTTTGAGGTTGAGGCAGTGGTGAGTTTTAAAGGGGGAGCATGTGATGAATCTAGCTATGCTATTATAACAGGTGGAAAGTCTGGAGAGGTTGTTTTTAGATAGGTTAGTGTATATAGCAGAGGCATAGAAATGGGTAGAAATTAGGTGGGTCTGGGCAATAGTTTTCCTGGCAGAAGGGGTAAGGAAGTGTTTAATTCTATAGAGGATACCAAGTTTTTTGTTAACTGATTTTATGGTGGAGTTGATGTGGTCATCATAGTTGAGACAATTATCAATTGTTACACCTAGTAGGCGGGTTGTAGTATCTGGGGTTATGTTGGTAGCATTGTTAGAGGTTATAGAGAAGAATGCCTTAGGTGATTTAAGAGTTGGAGAAAATAGCAGTAGTTTTGTTTTTTGGGGGTTTAGGAGGAGGTAGTGTTGCATGAACCAGTTTTCACCATTCTGAAAAACAGTTTGGGTGAGGGACTGGAGAGAAGCTATGTTCTTAGCTGTACAGATTAAGGTGGAGTCATCTGCATATTGAATGCAGGTGGCTTGAGGTATGTTCATGTGCAGATCATTAATAAATAATGAAAAAAGAAGGGGACCTAAGATAGAGCCTTGGGGTACCCCAATATTTACTGGAAGTAATGTAGACAGATTGTTATCCCAAAGAACTGCTTGCTGTCTATTTTTCAGATACGACCTAAACCATTTTAATGCTTGTGGATCAAGAAAATGGGCCTTTAGTTTATCTAAAAGTAGGTTATGGTTAACCATATCAAAGGCTTTTGACAGGTCAATAAAAAGTGCAGAGGAAAAAGAGTTATTGTTACGATTTTTATTTATAGAGTCGGTGAAAGATAGTAGGGCAGTTGTTGTGCTATGGAATGGTCTGAAGCCATGTTGGCAGTTAGCTAGTAGGTTATATTGTAGTAGGTGGTTAAGTAATTGTTTGTGAATACATTTTTCCATTATCTTAGCCAATGGGGAGAGTAAGGCAATAGGTCGATAGTTAGAAAGCTCAATAGAAGATCCACCTTTATGTAAAGGGATGATGTGGGATACTTTCCAAATGGTAGGGATTTTGCCTTCTGAGATAGTTCTGTTAATAAGGAGAGAGATGTGATAGCATAAGGCTTTTACGGCAATTTGTAGATATTCAGATGGGAGACGGTCAGCAGAAGGGGTGCAAGGTTTCAGTTTTTGAAGTAGCTTACAGATGAAAGATGTAGGTTCAGGTTGTATTTGAAAGGTAGAAGATGAAGTCTTGGAGGTGTTTAGTGGGGAAGCAGTAATAGGTGGTAAAGAGTTGGCTAGTGTTTGAATGGCTTCTGTAAAGTAGTTATTAAAGGCTTTGGGGATCTGGTTGGAGTTATTGTGATTAAAACCTGCTGGGGCCGGACTAGTAGAGTGACCTGGCTGAAGAAGTTTGTTTATCCCTGACCAAAATTTTTGTGGAGTATGTTGGCTAGTTCATTGTAGATGAAGGTAGAAGTTTTTTTTGTCTCTAAGAATATCATTCTTGGTGGCATTTCTTAACTGTTTAAAGTGGAGGTGATCTGATGGTCATTTGGTGGCTCTCCATTTAGCCCAGATTTTATTTCTGAGGAGCATCTTTTGCCTAGTTTGTTTTGTGAGCCATGGGGCAGATTTGGTTCTTATTCTAATAGAGTGATAAGGTGCATGGAAATCTAGGATTTGAAGAAAGGTATTGTTAAAGTAGGTTACAGCCTCATCAAGTTCAAGATGGGTCAGTGGTGACCAGTCACAAGCTTGCAGTTCATTTAGGAAGCTATCTGAATTAAAGAGTTTTTTTGAGCGGGAGTTTTTAAGATTAAGGTTATTTGGGATGTGGACTTTTTGTCTAGTAATGTAGGTAAGCATATGGTCGCTGATATCATCGGGTAGGGTTCCTGAAGTATAGATTTCAGGGTGGCTGTTAATAAGGATCCAGTCAAGAGTAGTTTCCTTACTACTAGGTTTATGGATTCTAGTAGGAGTGGTTATTAATTGTGAGAATCCAAAGAGATATATGTGATTAGTAGGTTTAGGGGAACTACAGGTGGACCAGTCAATGTTAAAGTCACCCAGTACAATGCTCTCCTGTGGTAATTGGGTAGAGAGGTAACTAAGTAAGTTTTCAAAAGTATTGGTATTGTTACCAGGGGGGAGATAGATACAAATTAGATAGATAGATTTGGAGTTATTGATTTGGAGTTTGATAGTCAGGATTTCAGATTTAGTATCTAATGATGGTAGCACATTGAAAGGAGAAATTTGGAGAGTAGATTTATAGAGAATGGCTATACCTCCACCTTTTTTGGTCTTACGGTCACATCTGAGGATGTTATAGCCAGGAGGGCTAATTTTCTGGTCTAGAGTAGATGGTTTTAGCCAAGTTTCTGTAAGACATAGAATATCAAATGAGTGCACCTCAAGGAGTGCATGCAGGTGGGAAATTTTATTGTTGATGCTTCTAATGTTAAGGTGAGCTATCAGGAGAGAGTTAGGTGGTTTAGTTAATGTAGAATTCACAGGCAATGTTACATTGTTAAGGATATAGGTATATATACATGTATGTCCACAATATACAGATACACATGTGTAGACATATATATGAGCACATATATACATCACATATATCTACACATATATAGATATATACCTATATGCACATGTCTGCATATATACAAACACACACACACAAACATATATGTATGTAAATACATGTCCCCTATAATACTACCACAGTGCTGCATGCTGTGTACAAGGAAACAGCACACATAGCAATACGCACAGATATCTACAGCTGTCAGTGTGTGCAACATGGATGGGTATGTCACATGTGAACCCCTTGTTGGAACCACATTGCCCTTGTCTGTGAAATATGGAAGGGGAATATGGCGATGTATGGCAGGTATAGTTGTGGAGGTGATCAGAGTTGGTAGATATAGAGGACAGCATACAGGGGTGGTATGTGACACATGTGGTGGGTAAACACCCTGGATGGTGTGTGTGGTCTGTGATGTGGATGCCCCATGGGCCCCAATATGGACACAATGGGAACAAGCCTCTCACCCACTGCTACTCACAACAGCAGTCCACATCCTGAAGGTGCCTGGCCTAGAGGCTGAGCAGGAGAAGCATGTGGGCCCTGTCAATGTGTACTGGGTTCCTCAAGGTGATATAGCACATCCCACATGTGCCTGTAGAGCCCGTTTTGGAACAGACTCTGGACCTGACCTCAGGGGACAGGAACATGTCTGTGTGTGCCCCCAGGGGGGACAACATCTTGTGGGTTGGTTCCACCTGACGGTATTGCTGGACCAGTACATGAGGAGGCCCTAGGGTGGGACATACATGTGATGTGGCCTGATAACATGGGCAGATGAGTTTGGGGAGGTGGTTCTGCTGGCCAATAGTACATATACATGCTATTGTGTCACTGTTATAGAACATATGTTGGTAGCAATAGTCTACACAATCCCAGAACATGTCCAACAGCATGCATAGATAACCACAATAACACAGTATGTCAGATGTGCAGCACACACATAGCAAGCATACCACAGGCATATATGGGACCAATGTGGCCCTGACAATGGCATGCAGGTAAATAGTCTGTAACAGCCCAGCAATGACAGGGAACATGGCTACAAACACATTGCACAAAGTGTAGTACAGTACAATATCTGCCCCACTGGTAGGTAGGCTGTAGCCATACCTATTGAGTTGTGGGCACAGTTTGTTGTCGCCGATATGGTGGGGGGGGTGACAGTGATGTGTATTAAGAACTGTGGTAATCTTGCTGCATGACTTGCTCACACTTGTGTTCATCTTTATGTTTTTCAGGCACAATGTCTCATAGAAGGCTGCCAGCCTACACAGCAGCAGAAAATGAAATCTTGCTGAATGGACTCATACAGTACTATGCAACCTTGTTTGGCCAGGCTGCCCACGATCAGCAGGAGCAGACCGCCCTGTGGAACGACCTAGTCCACAGGGTCAATGATGTAGGACTGCACAACCGCAGTTATGAGCAGGTCCAGCATCATTGTTCTGACCTGCTTTGCAATGCCTGTCGGCATGCTGCTGCAGTCAGTGGGGATCACCTCGCCACAGGGGGGTCATGCTATCCATCCCCCCATATACATGTGGAGGAGCTCCTGACCAGCCTCGTGGCACCTGCTCATCCTTCCAGCCACCAACCGCCGGACACCTTTGTGGAGGTGGGTGCCACCCACACACCGACAGAGGAGCATGCAGAGAAGACCACAGGGCACATCCGTAGACCACTGTTGCATATACAGCTGCATTGGTACAGGTAGATTATGCATATCTAACATGTCATAGATATATTTTGTTGCTGCATAGTAGTGATAAACAGATGTCCATTTGTGGTAGTATTTTGGAAATGTACTGTTGATGTAATAGTGCACCCACCCTGTAGCAATGCCACAGTTGTGGCCACTGACTTTGCATCTCTCACCCTCTTATGTAGGTCCCTCTGGGATACCACCAAGGCAGCAGCCTGTAGCTGGTGAGTATGGTTTATGTAGATGCTTGCCAATACACTGGGCATGTAATGGCGATGATATATTCCATGCACACATATAACACACCTACCCAGAATGCATGCTGTACATGTGCATGTATTGTTGTTGTGAAATGCACGGCATCACAGAGGTGACCATGATGGGGTACTGGAAGGGTATGCGAGACACCTGCATAATAACTAACATCCTGTCATTGTGGAATGTATCCACAGAGAGTAACATAATGGTGGAAGACATGGCCTACAGTAGGGACATGTTTGAAACAACACCCATATACAGTGCAACACCAGTGTATATACCTGTAGGACAATGGCAACTGCTGCAGAGATGCACTATGGCATAAGGCATTATAGTGGTCCACATCATCAACTGAGACTAGGCTGTAACGTGGTGTTCAGTGTATGGGACACTGCTAAGTGACACACATGTGTAGGGCTTACTTGTCATGCATTTGCAAAAAGGATAAAGGGGGTTGTCAGCATGACACACCAGAACACTGCAGCAGGGATCCTAAGGATGCTAAGAATGGCTGTATCTGCACATAGTCAGGTTCAAGACCTGTGGCAGCTGTAACCCTATCCCCACAGAAATAGTGACGGCAGTGTGTGTGAACACCAAGGGATGTGCACATGAGTAGACCTTGCAATCATGCAGATTAGGTGGACATGTATAGGGCAGACTGAACATATACTGGCAAACACAGATGGCCCATGCTGTATAGCCCTGCCATAAATAGTGACTGCTGTAGTACACACAACAAGAGGTGCGACAAACCGTAATAAGGGTGTGCACACATATGCCTACACAGTGTGTATGCATCACGGTCAGCATCCGCACACCTAACACATTCCATAGACACTGCATGTGAAAGTACAGGACATATGTCACATATTGGGTTCATGTCCTGTTAAGATATGCAGTGATGTGGTCCCATGGCAGATCAAGGATGGGTGCGTCATATCAATAATGCTCTGATGGTTGTCACTGTAAGAGTATTGGATTGGTCATACATGGTCCGCTGATGTTGAGAGCTGTGAATCAGACATCAGGCATTCACAAATGACATCTGTCCACATATCATCCCAGGTATGTATTGCTGGATAACATATAGGCTGTGAGCATTAAAGCTAACATAACCAACACAGTAGTACACATTCAGCAATGGGCTGTACACCTGTGAGGTGTGGTGCACAGTACATGGCAGAATGCAGAACAGGTGCACAGCAATACTGTGTACATTGGTGCAGTGGTATCCAGGGGAAGGGGCTTCACCTATTGATACAGTACATCCATCACTCACATGTATACTGTTGCTAGCATGGATTGACTATAGCTGCACTGCATGCTGTTGGGTACCATATGTTATGCATGTTGACAGAGGGGTAATAGAAGGACTGTGTGTACTATTATTGTGCAACCTCACCTGTATGTGTGTGGGTGCATCCTGGTGGGTAGTTAGTTTTTCTGTAGGGACACTCTGGTAAAGTGGTGGGAGGTTGATGCATGTAAGATGCATGTGTGCATGTGTGTGTGTTTGTGTGGCTGGCCATGTATGCACATGTGTGATTGTGGGGTGCTCACACAGCAGTACCTCCCTCTGGGATCATGCGGTACATGGACATGGACTGCCACATTACACACCAGGAATACTTGTCATGGGTGTAATCACAGGACAGCTGATAGTATAATATGGTCTGTAGCATGGAACAGGCATTGAGAGGGGAGGTAAACACCAGGTTACACCCTTAGTATCGCATTCAGCAGAAAGGTCACCTACAACCCACGTATGCAGCACTACAGATGCATTGTGGAAGTACTAGTCAACACCAGGAATGTATCCAAATATTGCAGTTGTCACATGATAGGCTGATTCAGCAGCATATCTGGCATGTACTGAGCATTACATACACATGATGCACCAGTGCATGATATTATGGATAGAACATAGTAGCCCACACATATAGGGGCCATGCTAATGATGTCCGGACATACACAGGGTGAACACCGAATGACAGCAGTGAGGCCATCAAAAGCCACTACACACAGGTCAGGCAGGTAATGTAGTAACAGGTCTTGTGTTGTGATTGCTTGTGTAGGCATTTAGAGGACTGCTATGTTAATGAGTGGTATCAATGTGTGTATGTTACCAAGTGTGATGCAGGATAGGGTACACATGGACATATACGTGGGACTGTCTGTAAAGTCACGGACAGGTAGGTATTATGGTGGTGTGTGTGTGTGTGTGTGTGTGTGTGTGTGTGTGTGTGTGTGTGTGTGTGTGTGTGTGTGTGTGTGTGTATGTGTGTGCGTGTGTGTGTGTGTGTGTGTGTGTGTGTGTGTGTGTGTGTGTGTGTGTGTGTGTGTGTGTGTGTGTATACTCTTAGACAATGCTGTACAGATTTTAAAGTGCATTTATTGTTTTCCCCCACAGGTGGTGAGGTGGGTCAGGGTCCCTCCTGCATGCAATCTGATGTTGGTGTCCATACAGACACCGAAGATGATGATAGTACTGTTGAGGCACAGTTGGGGTTATCAGCGGCCTACACTACGCCATCATTTGACATCTCCCTTTTAGCCACCCCAACCCCGCACACATTTTCAGAGCCTACACATACCCCATCACCATTGGCCATAGCAGAGGGACAGCTGGTATTTGGTGGCAGTGCACAGGAAAGTGTGGTAACCATGCCTACTGTGTCTGGTTGCAACAGGCAAAGCCGGATGTCTGGCAGGGCACCACATGGGCAGATGTCTCAGGGTGCTCATGGTAGGGCCGCTGGACATCATGCCCCTGGCAAAGGTGACATAGCTGGTACCAGCAGGCACATGTTTCAGGCTGTTATGGCAATGCAGGCATGTATGGAACATTACACCAGACAGGGCCTGAGGCTGCAGAGGGCTGGTCTCACATCTGTATGCGTCAACATCTGTGAACTGTCTGGTGCCATACATGCTTATACCGAGCTCATGGATAGGTGGCATGGTGAGATTATGGCCTTCACCACCTGTGGTATGTCTGTGCTTGAACATATGGTGGGGTGCAGTGATGGTTGCGTGGATGTAGGGCAGCAACACCAACAACTGGCAGTCAACGTGGATGTGCTAGGACACCAAGGGGCTCTGATAGTGGCAGTAGCAGCCCCAGCAGTGCGAGGGGTGCTGGCCATACCACACCACTGCAGGCCATGTGCACATGGTCCTGGCCAGTCCCAGGAGGGACCTGGTACCAGCGGACATTTGTCATCATCAGGTGAGAGTAGCACATTGAGGCCTGCACCTGGACATACCCATGGAACCTCTGGTAGGGACGCTGCATGTGTCCATGGTCAGAGGCTGTGAACTGCACACCCTGCCAGGTATGGTCTGCAGCTGTACATAAACACCTGTGTAGGACAGCCACATGGTAGGACTGTGTGCATGGATACCCACACACTATACAAACACACCTAGAGCAACCCCATACCTACACACACCACATCACCATGCCCAGCTCAGCTCAGTACAACCCTCACCCACACTCATGGTGTCAAATGTATGTCCCACCCTCGGCCTCTGGCAAACCAACAACACACTCTGTGCATATGATGATATCTGTGCCACATCCCTGTCATCCATATCATCAATGCAGGGACAGGCTAATATGGTTCTGATGCACATGATGACTGTACTACAGTGTACCACAGTACTGCAGTGTAACATGTTGTAAGGAGTGAAGTGTAATGCATATATGTCAGGTAGTGTAGTTATCCACAGTGATGCATTATAGCTGTTAGTAACACTGGTTGATTGCAGTCTCTATAATGTTATCCATTTGTGTTGTAGGTGCACATGTTTCAGCATGAGGATGGTTTGCAGTCATATTCCACAACTGGGTATGGCACTGTGGTGACACCATGTCTGTGACATATCTGGGGTACAGTTGAACACATGTCACAGGTTATTGCCTGTGCCACATGGACAGGTGACCCGCTGGGGCGTGTATACCCTGCAACCTGATGTAGACCCATCCACATACATGCACACTGTTACTTGGCAACAATGGGACTAGACCTCTACGTAGATATGTAGTGATACTGAAGTGTGTGGCTTACATTGCGCACACCACACAGCGTTTAGGCTGAGGTGTGTCCCAGGTTACATGTTACATGCAGAACATCCACAGACATATACAGTATGCTAATGGGGGATGTAATGGGTGTATATGGACAATACAGATTGTGACATAATTCATATACACACTAACAGACACATAACAGGTAGACACACATCCAAGAGACCAGGGCCTATCGCTGCTAACTTGACTGTGCATTCAATGTGTTACAGGTAGGCTGCACTCATGGAATTCCCAAGTACAGGTGTGCTAACACACAGACACTGCTATACTTAGTCATGCACAGGTACACATGTATCAGTACAGGGGTGCATCACTGCAGTTGGTCATAGCTGTGTACCTAGCTATTGTCCAAGGAGAGATGGGTTGTGTAGGGGTTGTGTGTTCAGTGGTAAACTGCCACCTGCCCTGTAGCAGCAGGCAATCTATCAACAGACACTACTGTGGTGGCCCTCAGGGTGAGCATGACATGCATCAGCCAATCCTACACGTGCCTCCTGCACATGGCCACTAAGGTGATCATGTTGGCATGTATGCAACACGTATTACAACACATGGTTAGTGTCTGTGATGGAGACCTGTACTCAAGCATGTTCTGTTGACTGTGGTAATGTATTGAAGGTACCCATGGCATGTGGTGCATACAGGGTATCATCTCCTATATGTGCCCGATCTTACACAGCTGGGCAGACATGTCAGTGTCAATTAAGCGTAGGTTGCCTGTACATATCCCAGCTGGATACCTGTCATCTGCACATCTGTACAGGGACTGACAGTCATCAGCTTGGGAGGTAGCAATGCAGTAGGATGAGTGTGTTGACAGATATATGTTTGACAACAATATGTATGCCATAACTACATGTCAGAAGCCCTCACTAACATGTACTGTACAGACAGTAGTCTACAGTTACATTCCACATGTCAGATCCTTACCCAGAAGGAGTTCTATACTGTGACGCAGCTCACACACCAGGGATACAAGAGGGAGGCCTCAGAGTCTAGCTATGCCTGCAGGTGTGCCTGTTGTCAGTACTTCATTTAGCACTCTGCTCTTGCCTGGGTAAGCACTGTCAAAGTAGTGTCACCATGATGCACTACATGCCAGTGTGACAGCACGTGCCCTGGGCTACTACCCCTGTATGTAACATATTCACATGGATGACAGCGCTGTACAGTCTTCATATACATCTGTGTCCCACACATGACACTCACACCCCTTGCTACTGTAATGATAGCACATAGGCACATGTATTGTACATGGCATTACATACACATATTACAGATGTCATTACCCTGGTATGTTATCAGACTGGGTGGTGTGAACTGGTTACCAGGGCTAAGCCATGCCTAGCAAGTATCAATATTGCTGCAATATAACAGCTGAGCTGATTTGTGCACTGGTAAGCAAAGCCTACAGTGTGTAAGTGCCCACACGTTTACCCATAGCTTAGCACCACTTAGCTTCAAGCAAACCCATGCAAACCTGCTTAAAGCTTCTCAAAACTGCCTTAACCACTCTTTATCCAACAGCCCTTGTTCTGCCCAGCAACAATATGAACAGTACTTGCAGGTCCTGAACCCAGGAAAATGTACACTATAGTCACAACACTTAACCACTATGCCATGACCACTGTGAAAACAGCTGGTGTTTTACCAATATATCTGTTAATGCACATATTGAGTAGTAGTGAAAAAATTGCCTTTACTTCCACAATTGTGTAGTACTTGTTATTAATATGAGTGTTGCATCACATATGTTGTTTTATCATAATGTACACATAGCAGATACATACAGTGAGATACATCTGGGAGGGTATACACAACCGTGAGGTTTACACATGATGGGAATATGGATATATACATATAATAGGTTGATATATGTCTACATGTACATACACATGTATACTCATACATATGTCTGTATAAACATCTGTATAGTGTAACATATATATGTCCATGTGTACATCTCTTCATATGTACATATATATATATATATATATATATATATATATATATATATATATATATATATATATATAGAGCATAGCCCCCCACATAGTTTGGATATATATTAAGTTTAGAAAAGAGTAATTTATTGAAATTGCAAGTATCCATGTGTATAGTTCAAAATATTTAAAATACGTGGGGAGATATGCCCCCACACCCCCCAATGTGGGGGACAGTACCCCCCACACCCTCCTTACTATATATTTTAACTCCAGGGTCACACTGCAGTGGGGAAAAGGCCATATATAACTTTCAGTGAAATGTGTTTCAGTTTATTGTGTTTTAAGTGAATTGAGCTTTCAGTGAATTGTGCACAGTCAAATGTGTTTCAGTGAAATGCTTTCAGTGAATAGTAATAGACCCATATATAGATATATATGCATGCACATTCTATGTGTACAGATATGCCTATTTATGTGGATATATATGTAGATATCTATAACTATATGTGCATACATATCTCTTTTGATACACCTATTACTGTCAATATATATGTAGATATCCATATGTATATGTGCATATGCATCTCTATCTGTATATGTATAGACATATATTGCTCTGTATATGTATATATCTGATATATCTGATATATATGTATATATATATATATATATATATATATATATATATATATATGTACATGTACATATCCATCTATGTATGTCGATATGTATATGTGTATATATCTATATAGATATATGGATAATTTTATATACATATATGTTCACCATATGTCCTGAACATGGAGTGGAGCCCTACCTCAGCCCTAGTAGTCCCAACCTCTTAGTGCAAGGGGATGTCAGGTATGTATTGCAGGTATATTTGTAGACTATTGCTACTTTAATAGGGATTGTCTTCACAGACATGTTGTGTGTGGGAGGTCACACCTGCTTTAAACATGTGCGCCACTGGCTACTGACAGACATCCTAAGGACATCATAGTACAGTACCACTGTTAGCACAGTAATGATCCTGAGATATGGCCAATATATGTGGACAGTCTGACACACTCTGGTGAGTCCAGAGGTATACACAGAATCCCTTAGTGCAAGACATGTAGACCAAGCCTGACAATGTGGATGTTAACAGCCATGTAGATGGGTATATCACGTAAATAGTGGTATACTTTTGCCCCCATAGGTTATGCAGTCACACACCCCTGTCTGTCCTGACACAAAATAACCACTGGTACAGAGGTGCCATGGCCACATACTACCCACTAGTTAGTGACATACATCTGTACAGCATCCTGCTGCTTTGTCTGACATACATGACTGTTATGGTGGCCTGGCAGCAGTACATCTGGCAAGTATCTGGACATAACATCTCACTGGGTAAGTACACTAAGCTGCTAGGCATGTAACAAAGCACTGTGCAGGCTACAGGCAGACTGTCACAACACTGGCCTACATTTCCTATGGGGGAATACACATGTACCTGCATATATAGCAGGCCCTACAGGCATGTCACAGCACAGAGTAACAAACACCTGTGTGAAAGTGCATAACCAAAACCAACATGAACACAACTATTGCAACATATTGTAAGCTAGCATAATATTACAGTATATGGACTATCTGATCAACACCATCTTCATATGTGCCACTCACACAATAACCCTACATATACTGGGCCACTATACAGTGTGGTCCGATGCCTGTCTGTGGTATGGGACATGTGTGTGTGTTTGACCCTAAAAACATGTAAGCCGATAGGGTAACATACAGTGGAGCAGCATGTAACATCAGACAGAACAGGACCAAGAAGGCTGACATCTACCGCAGTCTGTACACAGGCCAAGGTACATATTCACAATACACACACTGTCGACAATCACCATAAGTGCACAGACCTCAGTAATGTACACACAACCACAGAATGCCTAGGTTATGTCCTCAAATATAACCCCTACTATACATAACATGTGTAGTAGTCTGATATCTCACTGGCTTGTAATCAGATATGATGTCAATAAATATGGTGTACAGAACATATGCACCTCTTACTGCATGACATATGTAGAAAGGTTGGCAGAGTTGTCACTGGAGGCATAAACACAGGGCCAGTACTGACATGTTGCTATGATAACCTCATACATTTACTGTTGTAACAGGGTTTGTTGCAACATATGTCCTATGAGGGACATGAAGTCATTAACTCTCATGGCTGTCACCATGTACTGACTGCAGTCCTCACACTATGCTTCTGCAGTTCACAGATAGGTACTTTGTGGGTAACACAAGAAACAAAAGGCACCACACACTGCCCATTCTGCAGATGATCCTAGAGATGGGGGTTTCCTCATAAACATAGCACTGACATGACAGGTATTAAAACATGTAGGATAACCATATCCACACACACCCTGTTAAACCAACATTACTCCAAATGAAGTATAGCAGCACTTACATTCTGTAGTCATGTCAGGCACATCCCCCTCCTGTGTGTTGGCCTGTTTCCACAGTGTATGTTGTTAGAGGTAAATCTCCAATCCACCTGTGATGCTGTTTGCCAAACAACAGATCTAGGTCCTGCTCACAGTGAATGAAAAGGTCCACCACAAACATGATGTTCCTAGATATTGGAGTGTGTTTCCATGCAATTGGCTATGGAAATGTTACCACAGCCGTTCCACATGCAATCAGCTAGACGAGGGCTGCAATTCATGCAGAGGCCCTCTGCTGATCATGAGCATCACTTACAATACAAATGCTGCTGCATAAGCTAAGCAGGTGTAAGTTTCCACATCCACCAGAGAGGGAGTGAGAGAGGCAGACAGAGTTAAAGATAGGTAAGGAAGGGGTGGGAGAGTAAAACTTAAGCATGTTTGTGTTACACACCTGTCAGTACAGGGTATCAAACTCCTGACTGACTATGTATTGCTATCACATGTCTATGCAGTTATGGGATGCAACACATAGGTTACATGATGAGGAGCCCTCCAAATGTATATGTGATGGTGAGTGACATCTGCAACAGTGATATAGTAGCGACACGGTAGGTGCAGTACACGTGCCTGTCCGTATGAACAGGTGTCAGCGTCAATACAGCCACACAATCTCAGGGACCCACACACATTGACACACTTGCCAGGGTCAGAAATACAACTCCTCACTAGTTATATTGCCGCAATAAAGTACTCTGCCGGTATCACATGCACCACAGGGGTTATCCGGAGGTTATATGGGCAAAGGGTATGTAGAGGTGTCTGACATCAGACAGCATGCTTCAGTATGCCAATGGGGGTTGTGGTGATTGTAAATGTGGTCATAGGCATCATACACCACACACACAGACACAGGGTGCCAGTACTGGCATGCATGGGTGCATTGCTTCATGAGTGTGTAGTTGTTGACTGTGCCAGACAGCTATACAAGGCTAGGTGATGGGTATACCTTGGCATCAGCCCACGTGACAATGGTCTGCAGTGTGGCTCAGGAGTGTAGTGTCTGGATTGTCCCAGACAGGTGGGTATTGTATCCACCATCCAGTCACCTGGGTAACTATTGTGTGTGGCCATTGCTTGCCATGTATGTGTTCCTTAGGCCATGACATGGATGGTGTCTGGGATGTGCACACATCCCACATGCATGTACAGTGATATGTGTAACTGTACCTGAGGTGCCTGGCCCATGTTGTGTACACAGATTGTGTTCATCAGATGTGCCAGTCCTGGTCTCATGTGGCGGGAACTGGTAATGGACAGCAGGTTGACCCTGCACCTACATTGATAGCATGATACAGGTATTACCTGGTGTCAGTGGCATCTGTCCATGCAGGTCATGTGTTTAAGGCATGATATGCCTTTTGCGGGTCACATTTGATGGCACCACAGGTGTTGCAGGTGTCCAGTGGGGAACATAGGTGAAGGTGCACTGTCTGCATCTACATGCCTATTGGAATGATGGACAGGGTGCCTTGCCCTCTGTAGCCTACTGCATTCACACCATGGTTACTATCAGTGGACAATATGCAGGGTACTGCCAACATAGTGGTTGTTGCCTAGACAAGTGTGTGTGTGTGTGTGTGTGTGTGTGTGTGTGTGTGTGTGTGTGTGTGTGTGTGTGTGTGTGTGTGTGTGTGTGTATGAGACATGGGTTGAGAGTGTTCTCTGGGTAATACAAGAGTTGATAACTTTGGTTGCCAGGCCTTGATGTCTCATGTAGGGGTATGGATTTGCACTCCAGCCTCTCAGCTATTTCACATCTGTCTTCCCTGTAAGGTGGGCATTATGACATATACTAGGGCCACCATATAAGAGATTTGCAAAACCTGCTACACAATGAGTCCATTTGTTACACACTCACAGCCACCTCCACACAGGATATGAATGACAAACACAGACACACACATGCCATGTCTGGGATTAGAACTCCTACCTAACTAGTTTATTACACTACAGCACTATGCAGTTATAGGATGCACCACAGATATTACTGAAATACTCCTTCCTCAAAGGTGTATTTCACAGTGAATGACATCAGCAGGCTTGCCAAAGTAGGGCATTTGAATTGTAGTGAGTGTGACTAGCCTAAAAAGCATTGCTCCTTACACAGACATAGAAACACACACACAAACATCCACACCTGCTATGTGTGGGAATAGAACCTCTACCAGAATTCTATATTACACTACAGCATTATGCAGTTACAGGATGTGCCACAGGGATTATTAGAGTAGTCCTTCCCCAAAGGTGTATTTCACAGTGAATGACATCAGCAACCTTGTCAAAGTAGGACATTTGAATTGTAGTGAGTGTGACTAGCCTAAAAAGGAAGTGCTCCATACACAGACAGAGACAGACACAAACACACAGTTGCCATATCTGAGATTAGAACCCCTACCTAACTAGCTTATCACACTACAGCAGTACACAGTTATGGGACATGTCACAGAGATTATTGGCCTACATTTTTCCCAAAGGTGTATTTCACAGTGAATGACATCAGCAGCCTTGCCGAAGTAGGGCATTTGAATTGTATTGAGTGTGACTAGCCTAAAATGCATTGTTCCCTAGACAGACAGGACACACACACACAGTTGCCATGTCTGGGATTAGAACTCCTACCTAACTAGTTTATCACACTAAAGCAGTATGCAGTTATAGGATGCACCACAGAGATTACTGGCCTACACCTTTCCCAAAGGTGTATTTCACAGTGAATGACATCAGCAGCCTTGCCAAAGTAGGGCATTTGAAGTGTAGTGAGTGTGACTAGCCTAAAATGCATTGCTCCCTAGACAGACAGGGACACACACAAACACACAGTTGCCATGTCTAGGATTAGAACTCCTACCTAATTAGTTTACCACACTGCAGCAGTACGCAGTTATAGGACAGCCATGGAGATTACTGGCCTACACTTTTCCCAAAGGTGTATTTCACAGTGAATGACAGCAGCCTTGCCAAAGTCAGGCATTTGAATTGCAGTGAGTGTGACTAGCCTAAAATGCATCACTCCTTTGACAGACAGGGACACACACACACACACACACACACACACACACACACACACACACACACACACACACACACACACACACACACACACACACACACACACACAGTTACCATGTCTGGGATTAGAACTCCTACTTAATTAGTTTCTCACACTAAAGCAGTGCACAGTTATAGGTTTTGTCATGGAGATTACCCTGCTACATCTTTCCCGAAGGTGAATTTCAAAGTGGATGACCTCAGCAGGCTTGTCATAGTAGGGCTATGGGGAGAGAAGTGTGTCTGCATGGGCCATACCTCATTCATAAAGAGGTTGACACACCACATGCGGGCACATGCAGGGATATATTATGCAGGTAAGTGTATACAGCTGCTAGATGACTACTTCCTTGTACAGTCACATTACACAACTAGCACTTGCACCACATAGTCTGTAATGCTGATGGATAATGATGGGTATTGTCTACAGTGAGTGACATTTACACTTCATGTGGTTATAGCCATTTGGCTGTGTGCTGAGTGGGACAGGCCTCAAGATGGATAGCTCGTCACAGTCACTCTCTTCCACACATCTATGTATGTCTACTTTTGGCTTATTATAGTGTGTTGTCCTTGGATATATGTCTGTATTCCTATCCACTGTGTGTGCAAAACATGACTGCTGCATATTGAGGAGTGTATGCACTAACATCTGCAACTGCCAGATATGTATGGCCCACTGTTTGCAGACATGGGCTTCATTTGTTCTTTCACTAAGGTTATCACCCCATCACAGCTGTATATTGGTGTTGGTCCACAGTTCATGCAGTGGGACATGGTGGACATGTTACTGTGATTTGTCCACATGGCCTTGCATATGGCTTATGTGGAGTGTGTTATGTTGTTATTTGGATGTCCATGACATAACATGCATCGGCAGTACCTGTGAGACACAGGCCTTTGGCAGAAGCCTGTTGGCCATTTGGTGTTGATGCAGGCCAGATGTGGCAGGCCATTGCATTCTGTCATTATTACAGTCTTAGACGCCATGCAGTGTATTCCCCTGGGGTGACAGGGTAGGTGTGCTAGGTGTTTATGCCAATACCTTCTATCAGTCTTGATCAGATGGTGTGGATGCTGGCAGGGTGCTACCTATGGCTAGGGACACACCTGTATGGGACACCTGCACTGCATGCTGCATTATTTTGCTATTGCCATATACAGGTGGGGTCATATTGTACCCATTCCCTATAGCAGGGATAAGACCAGAGAGGTACCTGTGGGTGGTGTTTGGGTGAGCTGGATGCATGTGTGCTATGGACACTACTTGCATCTGACACACAGATATGCATGGGGCATTCCAGTTATGCTGGCATGTGCAGGTACATCAGCTGTTTCCCAATACATCAGTCCTACCTCCTTTGTGATCTGCAAGTGTTCGGCTAGACAACACTGGTATCCCCTACTACAGGTCCAGATAATGTGATGCATACCTGTTTGTACAATTCCAAGGGTGTGTCCATTTCACAGTTACACAATATATACTGTATGTCTGAGGTACTTTCCCTGTGTACTGCTTGTATATCTAGCCCAACAGCCCAACAGCCATGCCATGCCAATCTTTCAGATGGTGACACATATTAAAACCATACATTTAAAATGGCTTACTGCTAGCATGTGTTACACTAGTGGGAATTGTCTTAGGCACTGCAGTTGTGAGGACTTGGCCCTGTCATCAGAAGTAGTGAGCAATGGCCACCAGGTCATACCTCAACATGCTTACATACTGACCACTCTCACACAATATGAAACACACACCAACCTAACACACACATACCGGCATATTGTGCAAATGCTACAATCTATCCTATTACCTTGGCCACCACTGGGCATCTGTGTTCCACTGGTATTGTACCTACACATACATGTTACTACATTTCTACATAGGGTTGTGAGGTGGGCACACCTGACCATTATGACGTGTGTACATTGGATTGGGGGGACACACCAGACCACTATTACATTTCTAAATAGATTTGGGGGGCACACCTGACTGTTACTACATTTCTAAGTAGGGTTGGAGGGAGCACACCTGACTGTTTCTACATTGCTACACAAGATTGTGGGGGCACACCTGTCTGTTTCTACATTTCTACACAGAAGTTGGGAGGGGGCACACCTGACTGTTACTACATTTCTATGCTGGACTGGGGGAAGGGGCACACCTGACTGTTACTACATTTCTAAGTAGGACTGGGGGGAGCACACCTGACTGTTTCTACATTGCTGCACAAGATTGTGGGGGGGCACACCTGTCTGTTTCTACATTTCTACACAGAAGTTGGGAGGGGGAACACCTGACTGTTACTACATTTCTATGCTGGACTGGGGGAAGGGGCACACCTGACTGTTTTTACATGTCTACATAGGAGTGGGGGGCACACCTGACTGTTACTACATTTCTACATAGGACTGGGGGGGACACACCTGACTGTTTCTACATTTCTACAGATAATTGGAGGGGCACACCTGACTATTTATACATTCCTACACAGGATTGGGGGGCACACCTGACTGTTTTTACATGTCTACATAGGAGTGGGGAGGCACACCTGACTGTTGCTACATTTCTACATAGGATAGGGGCACACCTGACTGCTTCTACATTTCTACACAGAAGTGGGGAGGCACACCTGACTATTTCTACATTTCTACACAGGTTTGGGGGGGGGGCACACACACCTGACTGTTTCTACATTTATACACAGAAGTGGGGACACCTGACTATGTCTACATTTCTACATAGGTTTGGGGGTGCACACCTGTCTGTCTCCACATTTCTACACAGGATTGGGGCACACCTGACTGCTTCTGTATTTCTACATAGGGTGGAGGCCACACTTGACACTTTTAGGTTTGATTGACCTACATATTAGTTTCTGACTTCCTACCCTTCAAAACTAACATCCCACTGCCTAACCTGATGTAGTCTGTGTGTGTAGGCCTTGGGGGGGGTTACCCATAGGCATCATTCAGAGGCCATAGCACAGCCTATATTTGTGTTTGTCTACACCTGTCCTGCTGGCTGAGACTGTTGTTGGGTATGTGTACCTCCCTGACTGGCATGTGTGAGTCATATGGACACACATGTGGCCCAGCACATTTCCTGCAGTGGGTTTTGTCACCCTGTATAGGACTGGCTACTATGGTGACACCAGTATTTGTTACAGATCTCTTGGTGCCACTATAGGTGTCTACTATCTGCCGGCATACCATTCAGTCACCCAATTCCCTTGCATGCTCACATCCATACCATAGATACAGGTAACAACGCATGCTACTCCATTCGGCAATTGGTAGGTTGAGTAACTTACCTTGTGGGTGTGCCAGTATTGAGGGTAGTGCTGCAGGGCTACCTATGTCAGATGGACATAATACACTCCCTACACATGGCTGAGCACAGGTAGTAGCAAACAACAAAATGGACTATACTCCACGGGGTAAATGCCTTGTTCATAAAATTCAGCAAGAAAATCAAACCAAGACTCAGGATTACAACGAAGCAACCAGGCCTTTGGCTGAAAAATTCAAACAGCATATATTCTTCAAACGGAAGGATTTATCCAAGTAACAACAAGTCCAGTCTCTGTAAAATTCACAACTCACAGTTCATTTATTTGAGCGACATAAAAACGGTAAGTGCTTTCACTAGATAGCTTCCTCCCTGAAGGTCTGAGGAAGCTATCTAGCGAAAGCGCTTACCGTTTTTATGTCACACAAATAAATGAACTGTGAGTTGTGAATTTTACACAGACTGGACTTGTTACTTGGATAAATCCTTCTTTTTGAAGAATATATGCTGTTTGAATTTTTCAGCAAAAGGCCTGGTTGCCTCGTTGTTATCCTGAGTCTTGGTTTGATTTTCTTGAGCAGAGGTAGTGTCATGTTTGGCATCCCTTTTACTGTATGTGCGAGTCAGAGAGAGGTATCATTCCCTGGGTCCCTCCTGTGTCAGTATATGTGCTATGCATTGCCTCTTTGCAAAGGCCAGGGCATACTGGGCATGCCTCCTTCTGCCTACTGGGGCAGGCTCAGGTCACTCCTCCTCCGAGTCACTCTGTGCCTGTGCAGGCCTTGGCAATGGTGGGGGGCTGTATGGCCCTGCCCCATGCTGTTCCTGCTGCAGCCATTTCCACAGGATCATATAGTGTAGCATGGCACATACGATGACAATTTGGGTACATGTAACTGGTGAGTGCAGCAAGGCTCCACCAGATGTGTCCAGGCACCGGAACCGTGACTTTAGCATCCCAAACACATGCTCTGTTATACTTCTGGTCTGTGCATGTGCCTCATTATTTAGGTCATGTTCTGGTGTGTGTGCATTTCTGATGGATGTCATCAGCCACAAATCCAGTGCATTACCAGCATCCCTCACTAGGTGACTGAAAGGGATGTCCCCATTGGCAAATCTCTGGTACAGTTGCGTCAGATGCCAGATGTGGGAATCGTGATAGCTTCCAGGGCAGCCAGCACACACATTCATTATTATGCCCTGGGCATCACACATGACCTGGCAGTTGATGGAGGGGAAGTCCTTGTGATTGATGTTGACTCTACCCTACTCACCAGGTGGTGCTTTGATGCATATGTGTGTGCAGTCTATAGCACCCACTACATCAGGATATTCTGCTGTTTGGTGGAACAGTTGCATATTGCTGGTCAACACCTCATGGGTGTTGGGGAAATATACGTGCTCAACTGCATGTGCTGACATGGCATCCAGGAACTGGTGGAGTACCCTGGAAGCTGATGCCTGTGAGATCCCCATCATATCCCTAGGTGGTCTTTGGAAGGTACCTGTAGCTAGTATTCTTAGGCCTACACATACCTTGGTATCCACTGGGATGGGTTCCCCACTGTTAGTTCTGTGTGTCAGGGGTGGCTGGCACAGCTCAACAATTTGCTGTAAGAGGTCCCTGTCCACCCTATAGAGCTCTACTATCTCCAGCTCATGTAGCCCCTGGTAGGTTACCCTGGGTCTGTACACTCTTCTCTGTCTCCTCACTGTGGGTTGGTAGACAGTATTCACATTTCTCACCAACCTCAGCCTCTTTCACATGTTGTTGTATGATAGCTATTGCAGCCCCTATCATTTTGTTGTTCTGTTTGTTAAAATTTCCCCGCTTGTATACACCGGTGGTGTAGAGTATGGGAAAAAACAGAGGGAAAGATGTTTGCATTGTTTATAGTAGTGCTCTGAGCTGGGCTGGTCTGTTGCCTGTGTAATTGGCTGATTCTGATACATTTCACCTGCCAGCTATGCTAGTTCTCCTAGATTACCTTCCTACTGCTGTTTTCCCTTCCCATTGCCTTCCTGTTTAAGGCCGGGGGCGCACCGCACAAACACAGTGCACAAATGCGCACAGAGCAGCTATTTCCTGATTTATTTTTCTTTTTCCTTTAAAACCCGGTGCGCGGCCCACACACCCACTTAGGCAATGTAAAGAGTGCTAGGTAGCCTCAGAACAACCCCTTGCTTAGCTCTGCTAAGCTAGGAGCAAACCCAAGCCATAGGGCTCCAGTCTGCTTACAGTATGCCTGACACACATCCCTATGATGTCAGCTAACTCCTAGGCTTACACCAAGCTATTCCTGCTCTTACACTGTTGGGTGCTGACTAGCATGCAGGGGAAATCTGGGATTCAGTATCATTGCCCTCATTTGCATAGAATTGCCTGCTAATGCATAGTTATATGTCCCACACAGAGCCTTCCCCCTTAGCAACCACTGTTCACTGACCATGTTGTCCTCTGTCTGCCATTGAGTGTAATGGCAAAATAATGATTTTGGTTAGGATGCTTATTTTATGTTTTTTTTCTTACCCCCCCCCCCCCCGATCCTGTTTGCACACTGCTGCCCAATGCTTAAACAGCCGAGATTGGCAAAAAAAAAAATAATTAAAAGTTGATTTTTTTATTTTTGCATGTGTTTTCCATGCCAGTGGCCTTATAGTTGGCTGTTGGCATGCTTTCTACATGATATCCACCCTTTATTTGGAGCTGTCATGGCTCCGTTTTGTAATTTGCAGAAATGTACTCCTTTACTGGCAGAGTACATTTCTGCAGATTAGACTAGTCCTGCACGGCCGGTTTTTAGCTTCCTGGATCACAAATTCACCTCATTGGCATGGATTTCTCCTGCAAATGGGGTATTTTACATACAGGGGCTGAGTTTGTGCAGGACTAGTGCAGGAGCGCTCGTGTACACCCCTACAGGTTATTCCTGGATCTCTCAGCAGACATATTGCCTGCTGGAGCTCCTGCACTAGTCCTGCATGCCGTTCAGGGCTTGCAGAATCTGGGCTTTGTCTGTACAAGAAGCAAACAACTTAACAGCAATGCCTTTATGACCTGCTTTCTCTGTTTCATCCCTCCCCCATTTTTAACCAATAAAATTACTGTTTTACTGCATTCTAGCCATAAAAATACAAGCATTCTCAGCTCTGCCAAATACTTGTTGTATCCTGTGATGTCTTATTTGTCAACCTTGGGAGGCTACATTTATTCCCACTATCCACTGTACATTTTAGGGATATGAAAGCTGAGTTCTGGTAGTTTTCTGGAAGGGGTAGTTTGTGGTACATCTGTCTCAAGGATTTTATTGACTGATCACATAAAGAGTGTATCTTGCACTTTGCCTTTCACCATGTGGAGCTTTTATCATTTCAGTGTAGTATGCTAGAAAAAATGATATGTTTAATACAAGTTTCAAATATATAAGCATAGGTTGTGTGTTGGGGTTGGCATAATGGTTAAGCTTTTTACCTTACAGACACACAGTGCAGGGACTGACTCTCACTTGAGACTACTGGTTAGGATTAAAATGACCCACAGGGGCAGTTAGCCTAGTACTTACTTCTGAACAGTTAGGTAAATTCTATAATATAATAATTATCACATCTGCTTCATAAGCAGAAGGCCCTAGGTTTCATCAACAGTGGAAACATTATGGTGGTGGGTATGACAAAATGGTTAAAGTATTCACCTCATAGACACAAAGTATAGGGTTTGATTCTGATCTTGGCTTATAGGCTAGGCTTGAAATGGTTCTGCAGGACAGTTAGCATAATGTTCACCTATAAACCAACTGTTACTTACAGCTCTGGTGCTGTTGTTCTCTTTTTTTTTTTCTGCACGGCTGGCAAATCAGACTTACGTCAACAGTAAAATGAAATAGAAAACACAGAGGTCCTGATTTCTTAGAGACAGCCTCAGAAGTACAATAAAAAATACTGCCTTTTTATTACTTCCATGAATGTTTGTGGTCTGTTCTAAACCTTTCATAATTCTCGTACCTAAAATTATCAAAGCTTGTTGCTAAGAGAATAAATGCAATGCCATTAACCCTTCTGTATGCATGTGTCAGTAGTATAACACCTAAGATATACACATCATTTTCTAAGTTTGACATTAAAACTTAATAATGTCTGTTTTATCAGTGTAGCAGAAATGAGTGCAACAGAAGAAATCAATAAAATATTATTGGATCTGTCTACAGTGCTTCTAATGTATTCCCCCACCACCACCCCCAGGAAGGATACAAAAAACACAGTTGCCTCTCACAACCTCACACTTTATTCACAGTCTGCCTATTAGCATAAATAGATCTCATCTTGAAAAACAATTTAGCTGTTGTATAGCCCTGATCACGTCATGATGCAGATT